>NC_081300.1:30970454-31273484 GCF_030435805.1 Mustela lutreola | reverse complement strand
CTGGACACTGTGGATAAATGAACACTGTGGATAAGAGGAAATGTGGACCAGTACTAGAAAAGCCCAGGGCAACCCCAGGGGAGTAGTCTCATGTTTGCAGCAAAATCCAGATAAACTCTCCCTGCAGCAGTGTGAGCAAGAAGGCTTGTAGGATTAGGCTGACATACAAGGTGAAGTCCAGTGAATATTCCATCTTCCCATCTCTGTTCCCCATCATTTTCTTCTCTTTGTGTGTGAGTTTTAATCAGGATTTGGAGTCATGAAATACACTCCTTGGCTCAGAAAACTGCAGTAAAGTGGCCTCAGTTCTTTTCAGCCTGGCTCTGATGCTGAAAACCATACCTCTTGGAACTTATGAGCACATCACAGATGCTGAGCAGGTGAGCTTTAAAAAATGGGGTTCCATCTGAATAATCTGTCAGGCTACAGACGACAAAAAGCTATTTCTGACTCTAGCCGGAATGAGTGATTACTTTGATAACAAATTAAAACAAGCTTGGAAATTGGAAATTACCAGAATTAAGCTATCTCCAAAGAATGACTAAGCTCCCCCCTTCAGTACATTTTCTTCTATATTAGCCATAAACATGAGCTCTTCATTAATAGAAATTGGTTCATTGCAACTGGCCACAAGGGGAATCTTTTGGATGTGTGGCACTAACTTCCAACCTGATCAAAAAGACAACTTGTTCTTAATGTGAGTGCTTTCCTGGGAACTTAAAAATTCTTTATGTCCCTTTTGGCTTCTTGCATACAAAGCCAATTGTAATGTTCAACTTAAATGTTCGAATATTTTCTCTGTATGGGATGTTTATGGCACCAAATAATTTCTAGATGATTACTGTTTTTAATAACTAGCTAATTACCATATTAATCAGAAATATCCTTTTGGCTTATAGAAAGTACCAAGGGACAGAGGTAAGAAACAAAGATACTCCTGTTGCAAGCCACTTGCACAAAACTTCTGGGCTTCCTATTCAGAAGGTTTGCCAATGGCAAGGCTCAATCCTTAGTAAAGAGGAAACAATTCAGCTTCCCAGGTAAGTGTTCAAAGCATTCAAAATGAAATGGGCATCCTGTGACCTCCCAAATTCCCATGTATCCTGAACACACAATTGAATCATCCTTTTGTACTTTAACTTTGTGTGCTCGGGAATGTTGTCATTTGGTCTCAATTGTATTCAAACATTTTCTGTTATTGCTTTATCTCTTGATCCCTGATCTATAAGCAGTGACCTTATGCAATGATGAACCAGAGGGGTTAATATTCCAAAGACACTGTGATTTTCTTCATATTTGTCCTAGCCCTACCAAGCTTCCATTTCATCAGGTGACCCTTGCCATCTATTTAGCTAGCAAGTTTTGTCTAAATCAGAATGGCCACATTCCCTGCTGTTCCTCCTACCCCCATCTCCCTGTGGTGGTATTCGTGGATAGGTCAAATATGGAAGTGATAATGACATCTATTCTAGCTCTCTCCCATTTGTTCTTATGCCAAGAATGTGTGTGTGTGTGTGTGTGTGTGTGTGTGTGTGTGTTTGCATGTGTGTATGTATCTAAAGAAATAATGAAAAATAGCCAGTGAAAATTTTGCTAAGTACTGAGTATTTCATTAGTGGAACTGCACCAGTATTTTTCATGTTTGATGAGATGGTGATTTTCCTGCTTCTCTTTCATACTGAGCTTGATGGACAAGCCCTTCTTTAATGTACAAATAATCTTTATGACCCTTGTAAGCAGGTCTGATGATACTCAGCTGAGTAATGTACCAGAACTGAAATCTCCATCTACTTGATGTTTTGCACAGAGGTTTTGATGAAGTCACTGTCACCTGCTATTAACTTAATATCAATTCTTAATAGGGTCCTTCTCTCACCATCTCCACACTGTTGGGGTCCAAATTAATTACTAAATAAAAATTCTACAACATAAATCTGTACTTCCCAGGATAGGGGGGTGGTTAATCTTATTGGAGAGCTCCGAGAATAGTCTGTGGAAGAAGATTCACCTTCAAGAGTTATCTAAGAAGTCAGAGAGGAAACCAGAGTTCCCTAGAAAGTAAGGCTCACTTCTTCATGCTTAAACTCTCTATGTTCCTTATCACCAGCTTTATATTTATTCTCAAAAATCACTAAACTCGAGGTGCCTCGGTGGCTCAGTTAGTTAGGTGACTGCCTACAGATCAGGTCATGATCCCAGGGCCCTGGGTCTGAGTCCTGCATTGGGCTCCTGCTCCTCAGGGAGCCTGCTTCTTCCTGTCCCTCTGTCTACTGCTTGTCTTCCTTGTGCTCTCTCTCTCTGTCAAATAAATAAATAAAATCATTTTTAAAAAGATCACTAAACTCCTCATCTAGTGCTCTATGGTACTAAGGTATGCCTAGGGATAACAAAATGCTCCTTTAAAATAACATGTTCATAAGAGGACACCTGGCTGGCTCAGTCGGTTAAGCGCCTGACTCTTGATTCTGGCTTAAGTCATGATCTCAGGGTCATGACCTCAGGGTTCTGAGCTCGAGCCCCACATTGGGATCTACAGTTAGCATGAATCTGTTTGAGAGTCTCTCTCTCCTACTCCCTCTACCCTACCCCCACTCTTGCTCTCTAAATGAATAAACACAATATTTTTTAAAAAATAACCTATTCATTAAAAAAAAAGCTATTCATTAGGTATCAAGTGTATCAAAAATATCAAATAGGGTGTGTGATGAAAAAAGCTAAATCTCTTAAAATTCTGATATTCTATAAAAAGTTGTGAACTAATAAAAATGTAAGCATTTTAGCAATCTGCTCAATAGCCATTTGGTATTATTTAAAATTTAACTGCCAGAAATAAGTTTGGGGGTGCAGTGGCTCAGTTGGTTAAGTGTCTGCCTTTGGCTCAGATCATGATCCCGGGGTCCTGGGATCAAGTCCAGCATCAGGCTCCCTGCTCAGCTCCCTCTTCTCTCTCTCTTCCTCTCTCTCTCTCTCTCTGTCAAATACATAAATAAAATATTAAAACAAAAGAAATAAGGTTGTTATTAAATGATAATAACCCTCAAGGGTCAGAGGAATGGAGGAAGAGAATAAGAGTTTGATAAAAAGGAGCTTAATCTCTTTTAGGTACACACAACTTCCCATGAATTTGATTAGAATAGGAATCTAATCCTATTTTCTAGGCTCAGGGTGTTCAAGAGGATACAGCCCAGTGGTATACCCTAAAATAGTTGAGAAGATGGTAGAGGGTCTTTCCAAATATTTGGTAGAGTGCTGAGAATAACTTTGCCTAAGTCATTGCGGACATCCAAGGATAAGAAAAGGAAACATGGATAGAGAGCAACATTAGGGCCTACAAATTAAAAAATTTTGCCAAGAGTGAGAATAATAAAAAGCTCAGAGATACCCCAAGACCCCACTAATATGTAGAAACCTTGGGGCACCTGGGTAGCTCAGTCATTAAGCGTTTGCCTTTGGCTCAGGTCAAGATCCCAGGGTCCTGGGATCTAGCCCCATATCAGCTCCCTGCTCAGCAGGAAGCCTGCCTCTCCCTCTCCCACTCCCCTTGCTTGTTTTCCCTCTCTGCCTGTGTCTGTCAAATAAATAAATAAAATCTTAAAAAAAAAAAAGGAAAAAAAAGAAACCTTGACTTTTACTGCTTATCAAATGCTAACAAAACAGATTTCTCATTTCACCCTTTCTCCTAAAATCAAAAACTGCCCTTCTGAAGCTTCTTTCAGATCCCAGTGGATCCCTTTTGCTCTCTCTACCTTCCATTTTCTTGGTTCTAACTGCCTACACTTGCAACTCGTCTTTACCTACATTTCTACCCCTAGCTCCTAATGCCAATTTGCCAGCTCAGGGAAAGCACAGAAATGCAAGGAAATGTTTTTTCAGGGAAAAGAAAAAAAAAAACCCAGAAGGGCCAGGCCCTTGGCCAACAGCTAACTACTAAGGCCACAGGATTACGACAGCCTTGCTCCCTTGTTTCAGGGTGGATGAATCCTGAAGCAAGACTCACACTATAGCATCTTCCTGGGTCAGGTATCTGCCTGAAATTTCACTTTTACTTGGCTTCTTCCCTTTTCCTAAATTGCTTTACCCCCTTCCTTACTAGAATCTTTACAAATCACTTGCACACTGTTCATTATATTAGGACTACTTTCCGGAGAACCCAACTAAGATACACAGTTGTTGGATATATCCATCTGAAGATCTGGATGAAAATTCCAACTTATTGTGACCAAAACCAATGTATCGCCATCCCCCGGCTCTCCCTTCCGCCTACCATTTCTGTTAGGCACGCCAACATTCTCAGTTACAAACATTCTCGGTTACATTCTCAGGCACAAAACTTTGGAGCCATCATTAATTACTTCTTCTTTACTTAATGACTAACATTTTATTGTCTATAAAACATTTTCATTTATTTAATATCATTTGGTTCTCAAAATATACTTTAGAAATCTATAGGCCAGATTTGATCATTTCAGTCTCAGGGTGAGGCAACAATGGATAAAGGAAATTAAACAGCTAGTAAATTGAGTAATTAGAACCAGGACCTGTGCCTTTGACTTTGATTGACTACTTTTCTACAAAGCCAGATGTTCCTCCTTCAGGATATCTCTCAGATACTTCCTTTTTTTCTTGTTTCTTCCATACAACCTTGATAACTTTTCTCAGGTTATAACAATTGTCTACTAAATGGTTACTCTGCCTCTATTTCTCCTTATTGCATACCTACATGTCCCTGCTAGATTACAATCCCTACATCACCTCTGATTCTCTTCCCTGTGGTCTGGATCCTGCAGACATTTCTAGTTTTTGCTTGTTTGTTTGGTTTGTTTGTTTTTTTAAAGTAGGCTCCACATCCAGGATGGAGTCCAACGCAGGGCTTGAACTCATGACATCAAGACTTGACCTGAGATCAAGAGTCAGACATTGAACCAACCGAGCCACCTAGGTACCCCCCAGATTCTAGCTTTAACTCTTACTCTTCCCTTCAGTCTAATTCTAGGGTTTATTTGTTACTGAATCACAGCATAACTATGCTTAATAGTACAGGAATGGGTGCTTTGCAGTGGGGCGCCACTGTAACAAACACCTAAAATGTATGCCACTGAGGAACCAAGCAACAAGAGGCCATAAAACTGAGTAAGAGGCTGGAAAGATTGCTGTGCGTGTATGCACTGAAAGAAGTAAAGTTCTTAGTAGAATGGTTGCCTGCTATAGATCACATGCCTAATGAGCTTACTGCACTAGAGGAAGAGGCTGGAAAACTTAAGAGTTAATACTATGTACCAGAAAGGGGATTTGTTTCTAGTCTAATGGGATGGTCACACAAGTGATGAAGTCCCCTCTAGGTCTGCACATGCAATCCACCCCATGCAATCCTGCAGCTCTCTCTCTCTCCACAGGGAACTTGGAAGCCTTATGTAGAAGATAGCAAAATCTTGAGATAGAAAGAGCCTAGACCCCAACAAGTGATTGAAGATTTGTCTCTAAGGAATACTGCCAGGACCTGAATTGGACTCAAATGAAACGTAAATAACCTGTGACCGTGTTAAACCCTGAGACGCTGTAGTTTGTCTTAATACCAAAGCATGTCCTAGGGCATCCTGTTTGAGAGCCCACAACACCTACATCTTCCATCCCAGTACCAAGCACAGTGCTATGCATAGAGCTAAATATTCAGTGTTTCTTAAATTAAATAGAAACAAAAGCTCCTATCATAAACTGATTTTAATGAATAAAAAGTATATAGCCATTAATGGATACTAGTGCACAATAACTACATAATATAAGAAATAAACATTAAGGAAGAAAATGGTGATTATGTTTAATATCTCAAAATAATTATTCTTAACAGCTATGAGTCAAATTATTCAATTATAACAAAGTGAACAGAAAATAATAATTAGTTGATACATTTTCAGAAAATACTCATCATAATCCCCAAATTGTTTATATTTATGCAAATCATTAAGTAAATGGGTGAGATATATACGCTGCACTCCTTTTAACATATTTATTATTGTCTTAGTTAATGCAATAAAAATATCCTAGTGGTGATTTACTCCTTAAAGGGGTAGAAATATTAGGAAACAATTTCAGCAAATAGCTCAGAGCAAGGGAAGTCAGGCTTGCTGGAATGTGGTGACATCCACAGCACTGAAGACTTGTGTTCACAAAACCGTTCCCGCAATGACTCTGGTTTGCAGTGTCTGCTTTGCAGTGGCCCTATCCTGCTGCATCAGTCAAGGTGAGTTCCCTAAACATGACGAAACCTGACACAGTGACATGTTACAAGCCAGCGAATACCATGGTTCACAAACTATCAGAGTGACTTTCAGAGACACAGCCTTCCCCACCCCCACAGCTGCCAGTTTGGTCTCAGAATGTACCAGCCTCCTTCTCTAAGTCTCACAGCTGAGAATTCAAGGATTTCTTATAGTAAACCCAACCTAATTTATTCCAGGTCACTATCATTTAACTTTCTTTTACTCACACCCTCTGGATGCCTTCTTCTCATTCTACCCATACTCCAATGCCTGGTTCATTAAGACCTATGTAATGAGATCATGGCTTTTTGTCTTTAGAGTTCTTTCTAGCTTCTCTTGAAGCTTTGCTGCTCCACTTCTTACACTTCTTGTTAGAGTCTTCTCTCACCCTGCTTCCACTCATCCCAGCTCTCCAATTTACCTTTTCTCTGATCAGAACTGCAACTCTCCCTGCACTGAGGTGTCGGGTACCAGACTGGGCTCCAGAATGCTGGCTCTTCCTCTGTCCAGATCTCCATTTCAATCCCAACATTAGACCTTTTCACAGGCACACACCTGCACTCACACTAGCTTCTTCTGGATATAGTTAAAGCAAATCCTTAAAATGTGGACCAATGAAGCTAGTCAAGAACATTAAAACTGACATGTACTCTTGGGCTGTTGTTTTCAGTGCCCCAAAGCAGGGTCACTGTGGTATAGAAGGGTCTTCCATACTCACCTAAGACACTGCCATATGCCCAAATGTGGGAAACCATAGCCTCAAAGTCTTTACGATATTTTCCCCTACATGGCCTCCAACCCCAACTCCTTCCCCACAAGTGACTTGGTAGATCTCACGTAAATGGCATCAAACAGGTCACAAGGCAGAAAATACCCCAAGACTGACTACTGGCAATATTAACATACACATGAATATCAGCAGAGAGAAAAAGAATGATAGTATGCCAAGTACAATATGAAGCATTATTTATTTCAAGAACTATAGGGGATAAGGAAGTGACTGTTTTCCAGAATTTCTGGGAAAATATCTCCATAAACAGTGGGGCATCTTGTGTCTCGGCATTTGCCTAGAAAATTAGTGTCAGTGGGAAAACATTCCTAAAACTCCAAGACAGTCTCAGATGTGTTTAATTGTGCTTCCCATCTATAAAAAGTCTGAAAGCATTTACCTCTTTTGTATTTATAAATCATATCTATATGCAATTATATGAATGCATTATATACATTATAAAGCATATCCAATACAAAATTTTAAAAATGAGATGGGAGAGAGAAAAGAAGGAAAGAATAAATAAACTCTCTTATTTTCCCCACTCCCAGTGAACTGTTTTATATACTCCCTGATGAACATGAATATCATTTTTGGTAATGGCAAATATGAATACCATTTTGGTAATGGTTAATCTAATAAAAGTACTGTGGGCCATAGATGTGACATTAAAAGAGTCAGTGATATGACCAACATCATTCAGTAAGAATAGACACAGGTAAACAGGACTTTAAAATCCTATTTCTAAATTCCTCCTCTACAGCTCAGAGTGGAAGCTGGAACATGCCTATCTGTCTCCCTTCTATTGATAGAAATTGTACTCCATGTGTTATGGATGCCATGGGTAAATCTCTCACCATTTCATCATAAAGAAACCTATGGGATATTCAACATTTCCCAGTCATCTTTGTCCCCTGGTTCTCTGCCCAGATTTCCAATTTGGATTGTTTCCTTGGGGATTCATGCCTCCCATTCTTTATAAAACTTCTTTCTTGTGCATCCATCTACCAGATCCTGCTACAGGAAGATGTGAAGGTTCTGGTGGGGAAAGAGAACCCAGATGCCTTGGCATTTTTGTTTCCATATAATAGGCACCTACTGAAACCAGCTAAAGGGCATCGTGAGCTGTCCTTGACTCTCCAGAGCACAAATAGCATTTATCTCTGGGTAGCGGGCAGCTCCAATGCGGGTTTTTGTCAACCTGTCAATTTTTTTTTTCTTAAACAGAAAGCAGAGTTCAGTAAATAAAGATAAATGATTGTGCTCCTTCTCTGCAGACCCTGGAGCTAAACTGAACAGGCCTCTTATGGTTTGGCCCTGCTTCATTGACTGTTCAGACAGCCCAGTAATACGACAGATGTACCCAGCCGTTCCCTCTTCCCCGCTGTCCATTAGATTATGTTCATTTTGTCTGAGATGCCATTAGAAGTCTCAAGGTCAAAGAAGTCACAGGGAAGAAAAGAGATGACTAATTTTTTCCTGCAGTCCTTCATTGCCCAAAGAGCCTCCAGACAGGTGGGCTATTGCTTTGTGAGGAGCACAAATTGGGGGGAAAAGGGGCTCCATGCAATTTACTTGAAATAAAATGCAGGTGTGCAATTAACCCAGACACTTCTGGCAACCAGCACAGCCCGACACTGGAAGTTTCATTTGAATCAGGGGAGAATACCATTTGGGATATTTTCCTAAATGACAAATGAATGATTTGCCTACATGTTGAGGAAGAGTCTGGGGAGCAAAGCGGACTTCTATTTCTTTCTTTCTTTTTTTTGAAGAAATAAAGATAATTTTATTTTGGGGTCCCAAACAGGGTTTCCCTTGGGATTTCTTGAAGATTTCATGCAAATCGGGAATTTGCCCACGCTTAGCAACTGTGATTATGCACGTAATGGTCCTTGAATTTATACAGTGTGTTACTCCTGAGCCCAAAGCACTTAATGCACATGGCCCCATCATTAACACTTAGAATCATAGAATGTGAGACCTGGAAGAGACTGAGGATCACCTGCTTCAGTTCCTCCACAGACAGAAAAATAAGCAGCATTGTATGGGGGCCTTTATTTGCTTCATGCATATAAGGAAGATTATCTTTCTAATAATGGCAGGAGCTACATTTTCTTTATCTCTAAAAGTCCCCACAGCATCTAATGTAAGCCTGAATACAAGAGAAACAGAGACAAGTCATATATAGCATTGACTGGTAGTTAGAATTATAGAGCCAACAGTTGAAAACTCAAAGACAACCTAATCTCTCTAGAACTCCAGGAGTTCTACCCAAATGTCCAGAAAGGAGGTGTACAAAGGGGAAATTACAAAGAGGGCTCCAGGGTCCTTTTACTGAAGGAAGAACACAAAAGCAGCACTCAGCATAGCCAACTCTCCCAGTAAAAGAAATTAGATGATCACAGAAAACAACAGCATTTGGCAGTTATCAAGTCAGATCCCTCTGTAGGGTGCTGCGTAAAATTCTGTGAGGGTACAAAAAAAAAAAAAAGTAATGCAGTTTCTGCCCTCAGGGAATCCCCTGCTTGAGAGTAGTAGGGGGAATGAAATATTGTAGAGGGGTGAGAAATATTTACAGACATCTATAATTCAAAATAAGGTGAGTGCCATAGTAAAGAGGCAATTTCAGTGCTTAGCAGACTGAGAGTATCTATACACTAATGACTGTCAAACCTCATCCAGATTTAGCTC
This sequence comes from Mustela lutreola, assembly GCF_030435805.1. Lineage (NCBI taxonomy): Eukaryota > Metazoa > Chordata > Mammalia > Carnivora > Mustelidae > Mustela > Mustela lutreola. The sequence goes on along the minus strand of NC_081300.1, from coordinate 31,263,764 downwards.
CCGTGTTCCAGACTCACACATCCAGCTGCTTGTTCCCATCTCCACCTGGATATGCTCTCCTCAACTTTGAAAGTCCCAAATGGAATTTATCACTGCCTTCTCCTTCCTATATCTTCTACCCCAACCCTCCTTCCAAGTTCCTTGTCTAAGCCACACACCTCAGGTGCCCATCTTAATCAGGGGAAACACGACCCCACCCCACTCCACCTCTACAGTTACTCAAACCAGAAACCTGGGAATCAGTCTTGACTCTTCCCTCTCCTTCAATGTATTTTTTTAAGATGTTATTGATTGATTGATTGATTGACTGACTTAACTTTGGAAAGAGTGTGTGTGTATGCAGAGGGGCTGAGGCTAAAGGAGGAGAGGGAGAGGGAGAAAAAGAGGGAATAATCTCAAGCAGACTCAGAACCCTCAGCCCCAATAGAAGGCTGAATCCCACAACTCTGGGATCATGACCTAAGCCTAAACCAAGAGTTGGAGGCTCAACAGACTGAGCCATCCAGGTGCCCCTCTCCTCCACTTCTTACAGCCAATCAACTCCTGGTTGTGTTTTCTCTGAAATAGCTCTAAATATGTCTATTTTACTCAACACTTACTGCCAATATCCTAGTTCAAGATGCCATCATCTCTTGAACTTGAACTGTGGTCTCCCTATTTCCTAGCTTTCACCCTCCAATCCAAGATGCACATCAGAACCTAAACAATCACCTTAACTTCACATCTAATTGTATCCTCTTACAGTTGCTCTTGGGAAAAATCACTTACGATGTTACAAAGTTTTCCCCCATCCCCTTCCTACTCACCTCTCCAACTTCATTTGCCATGAACTTCCTTCCCTCTTAAACTCTCCCATCTTAATTTTCCATTAATAATAGGCTCTGCTGAATTCCTTGATATTGTCCTTATTGGCATATTTTATTCCCTTTGCCCATGCCATTTCCCTCTTTGAATCCCTGTTGTACCCTCCCACACAAAGGCACTCGGCCACACCCACATGTCACACAGTTAGCTCCAACTCCTCTTCAGAGTTCAGGTCCAATCTCACTGACTCCAAAACTTCCCTACCCCTACACTAAGTCCAGACCCTGTCTCCACAGCATCTTTTTGCTCAGACTATTTCTATAGGATCTTCTTGCTCTACCATAACATGCACACTACATAGTAATTTTTTTCAAAGTCTATCTTCCTTTTAGGGCTGTGAAGTCGGACATGTGCCCTGTTTCATGCTCAGTGATTAGAACAACAAATCTACATAGTGTTTAATAAATATTTAATGAATGAATGATTACTGAGTGATATACGAAGCATTTAATCTCAGGTAAGCAAGTCTCCAAAGGTTTAAAGAAGGACACTCTTTAAGTGAAAATTAGGTATATTAGAAGCAATTTAAAAGGTTCTTATCCCAGCAGGCTAGTGCCATGCCTAGATCAGACCACAGCTGAGATTGTCATTTTACTGAGCATTAAATTCATTCACAAATGTTAATGGGTCTGAAAAAAAAATAATTACAATGGTAACAAATTAGGGGTCTGTTACACTAACTAACTTTTCTCTATTAACACAGAATTTACTTTGAAGAGAAGAAAGAGCCAAGTGAGCAGATTTGATAATTGCAGAACTTTATTTTCACTTTGCTCTAACTTTCCCAGTGAAACAGAACATAAAGAAAGCCTTTTGCAAATGGATAATTACACACTACATCTCAGGATTATGAGATACTGTGTAACCTTTTCTCCTCCTTTTCTAATGTGACTGAGCACTATCATAGAGCTATTCTTGCCCTTATGGGGAAAAAAAGGCACTTCAAGTCACTCTTCATATCTAATAGCATGATTTCGTGTTTATTAACATATACCCATAAAATGTATAATTTTTCAGCACCTGAAGGGACCATACGGATCAGCTAACTCAAACTTCTATTTTAAAAAGCTGAAACTAAGGTCAAGAAAAGTTAAATGATTCCTTCTAACACAAAAATTCTGGAATAAGGGAAACTTCTATCAAATAACAGTAATGGCTGCCTTTTTGAAAAGGTGAAGTGGAAGGTCATCCTTAGGAATGGGAAGAGAAGATGAAATGAAAACAGGTGTCAAATTAAAGGTAAATCAAATTATTTATTTGACATTTATCCCCTGCACATAGAGGAAGTTAAGATATTATAAGGTTAGGAGCACAGACTATGGAATCACACACACTTACCTCCAAACCAAATGAATCCCAACCTACCACTACAGCCTTTCTTGGATATATATTCCAGTTACTCATCACACAAAGTTTCACCTATACATTATATACGGCTAACTCTGGCAACTTTCTTCATTGTCATAATCAAAGTGTCCAGAATTAATCATGTATGTGGGCAAACTCCCAGAAACCTCTGTAATAATGATCTTTCAGGTGGTTTCTCCTCCTCTTACCTAAGTGTTAAGACAAATTTGATTAAGTTCAAATTTTTAGATTTAAAACCCTGTCTCTCAGGCCTTCAATTTTTACCAGGATCATATCCATCTGAATGGCTATTGTGGGTAAGCTTATATTTCAATCAGTCATTTGGAGTAACACAGACCAAATAGGTTGGCGGCGTCTAATCTTTTCAACATGTCGTATTTGACTTTCTCCATTTGAGAAGCTTTCCACAGTCAAGCAAATTAGTTCATTTTTCTTACTAAACGTAAACACTTAAATCCTTTATAAAGAATCAGGGTATCAGAAGATCCATCAGTAGAATTCAAGGAACAAAACATTCATAAGATCTCTTCTTCACTAAGAAAGCAACATTTTTATCTTTACAAATAAGAATTCAACTTTGGAAACCTTTTATCAATTCACGGAAACAACTCTTGTTAAAGTCAATGATGACCTTTAGTTGCTAAATCTGAACTTTAAGTTTTCATGTGGCTTCTCCCAGTGGCAGTATTTGTCATAACTAATTATTCCCTCTTCCTTGAAGTCCTTCCTTCTTTCGGCCTTTGGGTCACTGTTCTCATTTAATCTCCTAGCAAACTGGCTCCTGCTTCCCAGATTCCTTTTCTATTTTCTCCTCATTTTACCAAACTCTAAACACTGGGCTGCATCAGGGGTAAGCTTTGGAGATTTCCTTTATATACCCATATATATCCAAACTTGTGGCTTTAAATGTTATCTAAGTGCTGTTAGCTCTCAATTCAGACCACCACTAAAATGCATTATTCTGTAACTACCTACCTTTCAACATCACCAACTGGATATCTGACAGGCATTAGTCTTTAACCTGTATAAATTAATTCTCTTGATTTTACCCCAAACTTGCTTCTCCTACTACCTTCTCCATCACTATAAAGAGTAGTTCTATTTTCCCATGTGTTCAGGTCTGACATCTTGATTTCTCTATTTAACTCATGACTTATTTCCAACCCCAAAACAAATCCCACTGGCTCTACTTTCAAAAAATCAAAACAGAGTGTAACTATCTTTCTACTTCCTACAACACTTTAGAACAAGCTACCATCACTTCTTAGCAAGAACGGTGCAACACCTTCTTAACTGGTCTATTTTACATACAGAAATTTGAATAATTATTTAAAAACTTATGTCTGATCACATTTTTCTACTCAAATTCTTCCACTTCCCACTTCCCTGGAATAGGAGACATGTCTTCCCAGGGCCTACTGGATTCTACATAACCAAGATTTCAGTACCTCACAGACACATCTTCTAACTTCTCCTTATTCTTCACTGCAATCCAGCCATACTGGTTTTTCTGCTCGTTTCCAAATGAGGTAAGTCACTTCTGTTTTGCAACTTTTTCTCTTGCTATTTCCCTGGCTAAGAAGACTCTTCTCCTAGAAAGATAAACGATTCGCTCTTTCCTCCCTTCCTCGCTCCCTCTCTCCCTCCTTCCTTTCCTTTCCCCTCCCTCCCTCTCTCTCTTTCTCTCTTTTTCTTCACTAATCTCCCAGAAATATTATCTCCCTACCCTGGCTTATTATGCTCATTTTTCTGCTACATTTATCTCCACTGCACTTGTCATTATCTTATTTGCTATTTACTTATTTATTATGTCTTTCCCCACCACTTCTACCAGAAGGTAAGTTCTATATAAGCAGGAAATTTATTTTGTTCACTGCTAATTCTCAATACCTAAAATAGTGCCTGGCACACAGTAGGTATGCGCAAAAACTGCCAAGTTTCAATGAATGAATGGTAGTTGTAGTAAATGTCTTTTAAAAAAAAAATTATTTATTTATTTGACAGAGATCACACATAGGCAGAGAGGCAGGCAGAGAGAAAAAAGGAGGAAGAACTCCTCAAACTCAACACACACGAAACAGGCAAACATATCAAAAAATGGGCAGAAGACATGAACAGACACTTCACCAATCAAGACATACAAATGGCTATCAGAAACATGAAAAAATGTTCATCATCATTAGCCCTCAGGGAGATTCAAATTAAAACCACATTGAGATATCACCTTACACCAGTTAGAATGGCCAAAATTAACAAAACAGGAAACAACATGTGTTAGAGAGGATGTGGAGAAAGGGGAACCCTCTTCCACTGTTGGTGGGAATGCAAGTTGGTGCAGCCTCTTTGGAGAACAGTGTGGAGATTCCTCAAGAAATTAAAAATAGAGCTTCTCTATGACCCTGCAATTGCACTCCTGGATATTTACCCCAAAGATACAGATGAAGTGAAAAGAAGGGCCATCTGTACCCCAATGTTTATAGCAGCAATGGCCACGGTCGCCAAACTATGGAAAGAACCAAGATGCCCTTCAATGGACGAATGGATAAGGAAGATGTGGTCCATATACACTATGGAGTATTATGCCTCTGTCAGAAAGGATGAATATCCAACTTTTGTAGCAACATGGACGGGACTGGAAGAGATTATGCTGAGTGAAATAAGTCAAGCAGAGAGAGTCAATTATCATATGGTTTCACTTATTTGTGGAGCATAACAAATATCATGGAGGACAAGGGGTGTTAGAGAGGAGAAGGGAGTTGGGGTAAATTGGAAGGGGAGGTGAATCACAAGAGACTATGGACTCTGAAAAACAATCTGAGGGGTTTGAATTGGGAGGGGGGTAGGAGGTTGGGGTACCAGGTGGTGGGTATTATAGAGGGCACGGATTGCATGGAGCACTGGGTGTGGTGAAAAAATAATGAATACTGTTTTTCTGAAAATAAATAAATTGAAAAAATTAAAAAAAAAAAAAAAGGAGCAAGCAGGCTCCCCACTGAGCAGAAAGCCTGATGTGGGGCTGGATCCCAGGACCCTGAGATCGTGACCTGAGCCAAAGGCAGAGGCTTAACCCACTGAGCCACCCAGGTGCCCCTAAATAAGTCTTAATTTGAGCTTAAAAAGAACATGTTTTGTTTGTTTGTTTTACTGGAAATGCTGCAAAAAGCCATGAAAATTGAGGCTTAAATTATTAGTCAAGATATCAGTGGTACAAAAACAAAAAAGATAACAGAGGTGCCCAGGTGTCTTAGTCAGTTAAGCATCTGACTCTTGATTTCAGCTCAAACCTCCATGCCCAGCATGGCTTTAAAAAAAAAAAAAAAGATATCAGTGGTGTAATTTGAGGAACATTGGACAAGTTCTCCAACTCAAAATGAACCCTTAAGTTGAATGACATTGAAGCTTAAATTTCATTTAAAAATATTAAAACCCAGTCAAAAAAACTGTCTTGCTCATAAAGCCACTTATAAAAAAATTTAAAAGTCATCCAGTTATGGTCACTGAAAGAAATCTTTAACGTTTCCAGTAAATGTGACTCCAACAAAAAAAAAAAAAAAAAAGGAAGTAAGGAAAGAAGAATGAATGAATGAAAATTCCTGTTTTTCCTACACTGGTATGTAAGGACAAGTCATGGCTCTTGTGAATATGATAATTATGTGAGACAACTGTTGATTCTTCACCATCATTCCAATGTAAAAGTGATGATCCTGGTTAATTCTGCATATTGTTTTTATCTTCTAAATACTTGGGTTTGGTTTTGTTTTGTTTTTTAAGTTTAGTGAGCCAATTCTGAAGTCTGGCTCTCTTTGCAAAAATATCTTTTTCTCTGAAGCACTCTAGGACCATGCATAGGTGACTGACGGAATTATTATCAATTACTCCTCAGAATACCTCAGAACTATGCCCAGTACTATACAATTAGCAGTGCTAATACTAATAACCAATGATAGTATTCATTATACTTTCACATATTTTCATCATAGTGATTAGCACATTGCCCTTCTCATACTACTTATACAATAAATATTTGTTAATTTGTGTATACTATGGTATGCATTTAAAAGACCTGGATTTGAAAGTTAAAGGAATTCTTTCTGCTTATTAGCTGGAAAATCTTAGGCAGCTTAATCTCTCCATACTGAGAATTTCTCATTATCATTTAGATAATGATGTCCATCTCCATTCACAAGACTGCAGTGAGAAATACCAGAGGTCATTCATGTGAAGCTCATTGCACTGCACCTTATACATTACCGACATCTCTGCAGTTGGTTGAATCTGAGTTACTCTCTCCTGTGATTACAGCCTCTTGAGCCTGAGTTCTCAACTCTGGCCATGTTGTAGAATCTCTGAATAGATTTTACAAAGGACTAATCCTCTGGCCTCACCCAAGATTAATTAGATTCTCAGGGAAAGAATACGGTCACAGGTAATTTTTCAAATGTGTTCAGGTGATTCTAATGTACAAATAAGGGTGAGAACCTCATGCTGAAGTCAATCTGGTTAAGTCCATATCCCAGTTCTACCAATTACTTGCAATTTGACTTTGGTAAAGTAAATTAATCCCTTTAGGATTTACCCTCCAAATCTGTAAAATGGGATTAATAATGGCACCTTCTTCCCAGAACTGGTATTCAAAGAGTTAATTCATAGAAAGAGCTTAAAATACTATTAGTACATATTTATCAGTTCAATAAATGAGAACTAACAGTATTAATAAAAATCATCTCTACTTCATTCCTCTCAAGAACAGACACTACTGTGTGCCCATTTCTCATCACAAAAATAAGATAATGTTTAAGTGGGTAAGAGAAGAATAAATAAATAAATGAAACAAGATGGGATTGGGAGAGAGACAAACCATAAATGACTCTTAATCTCACAAAACAAACTGAGGGTTGCTGGGGGGAGGGGGGTTGGGAGAAGGGGGGTGGGGTTATGGACATTGGGGAGGGTATGTGCTTTGGTGAGTGCTGTGAAGTGTGTAAACCTGGCGATTCACAGACCTGTACTCCTGGGGATAAAAATACATGTTTATAAAAAGTAAAAAAATTTTAAAAAAATGAGATAATGTAACTAATGCATGTTCCATTTATGATTATAGACTGCTTGCAGCCTACCATTTAATCTATGAACTTTGCAGTTATGGCCTACTTTTGGGTATGTTACAATGCATAACCCTACAGAATAAAATCTCAGTGTAAATCATATCTGCTCACAACTCAAAGAAGATCAATTGTGAACCACTTAGGGTAAGACATTCACCTGGGAAATAAATGAGAAGAGAAATATCATAAAGGGAAATGAGATATCACACAAGCTCACAAAATTACCCTTGGCTAGCCTTAGTGGGGAGCAAATGAGAAGGGAAAGGAAGGTTGTTTCAACATATTTAAATTATTTAAAAAAACAATTTGGAGAAATCCCAGTCTTCAAGAAAAGGGCAATATTGACTATGGGGTGGGAAATCCCTGGAAGCTCACTTCTTTGACATGAAGATTGAACAGTCTATTATTATATAAATAGAATATTAAGATGACATTAAAAACCTAGTTGTGATCTATGTTTCAATCTTCAGAGCAAAACTTATCAAGAAGGACACACTGTATAATGGCTAAATATGTTTTCTTCATTATATTGGCACTTTACAAATTCAGAAAGGAACATTTAGCTCACACCATTTGTTTTCCTCAGACAGTTCCAAGAAGAAAAATGCTAAATAATTATATTCTTGTTACTATCCAGAATATTCATTTGATATTCAATACAAAGACTAATATGAGGAGGTGGAACATAATTTCTCTTCACCTATGTGATTCAGTACTTTTATTATCCAAGGTCTTTACTGAAAACTTAATAGACTGCTTGCAGCCTACCATTTAATCTATGAACTTTGCATTCTGTTAATTCCCACATTGACTACATAACACAGGAAGAGTTTTTCAAAAAATGAGTTTGTAGTAACAGTAACTAAGTTGACATACGGTGAATTGTTCTATTTTCTGGCATTTTTTATTGAAAAAACATGATGCTTGCTGCCTTATAGTAATGATGATGATTATTTCCAACATATTTAATAAAGTGCTTTAGATTTGACTATTTCTATTAAATTAACCAGATGGTGATAGCACATAATTTCACCCAGAAATGTACATTAATTATTAACAATAAATGTAGGGCAAAACAACAGACTTCAGCAATATAACTGCACATCTGCAAAGGAGATTGTTGGCGATTTGAAAATGCTAATTCTGTGATTAATCTTCCATTTGGCTACTGAGCAGCAGAAGTCGTGCAAACAAGAATGCTAAGATGAATGATAGAGCATGCAGACTTCAAATCGGATTCTGATCTCAGACAGCAGGAGACTTTGGTAGGCGGTAGGAACTTCTCACCAAAAATATGTATTTTTATCACAGAACTATTCAGAGGAAGATGTGTTCTGTTGTCTTTAGCTGAAGCATCTGTCCTTGGAATAACAAAGGAAACCCTTTCTTCTCTTTCTTTTCCAAAGATTTCAAATCCACTATCCTGGAGCCTCACACTTCACAGATTTACCATTTCACATAGCCTGAAATCTCCTTTCCACAATACAAGGAAGATTATCCTCTATTGTTAACAAAATCATGGTGCCTTCACATCTGAAACACAGCAAGCAATTCTGAGCTCTTCACCTAAAAGGAGATAGAACAACAGTGGAAAAGTTCTAAATAATCAAGTAGACTGATTAAGGACTTTCTGTGAGAGGACAGACTGGGAGGAAAGGAACCTTCAATCCAGAAACAAACATGGAAGGGAAAAACAACTGAAGTCTTTAACACTGCAAATGATGAATAACAGGTCAACTCCACACTGGATGGGCAAAGCTCAGATAGTAAGAACACAGATAAACCAGAAGAGTTCATATTGTTGGCTTTTTGAAATGGATATAATGTAGTTTATAACTTAAAAAATTAGATGGAGAAAAATTTAAGAAAGTTCTCTTTACAACTTCCTGATCTTTGCAACCCGAGAAGGAACAGAAACCAAAAGTATAATTTTAGAAATTTTTCATGTTTTAAGTTTTCATTTGTATTCCAGTTAGTTAACATACAGTCTATTAGTTTCAGGTGTATAATACAGTGATTCAACATGTCCATATTATCTCCTGGTACTCATCACAACAAGTAAAATTTTTTTCATCTTAATTCACAGGGAATACATTCAAAATGAGTTATAAGGGGCGCCTGGGTGGCTCAGAGGGTTAAGCCTCTGCCTTCAGCTCAGGTCATGATCTCAGGGTCCTGGGATCGAGTCCCACATCGGGCTCTCTGCTCGGCGGGGAGCTTGCTTCCTCTTCTCTCTCTCTCTCTGCCTGCCTGCCTCTCTACCTGCTTGTGATCTCTGTCTGTCAAATAAATAAATAAAATCTTTAAAAAAAAAAATGAGTTATAAGATATTCTAGGTAAATAATTAACCAAAGATAATTAATAATTTATTTTTATAAGGCAATATGTGAACACCTTAGACTCTGACAGTCAGAAGGGATATAGAGAAGTCCTTGTGTCTCCTATTCAGAATAAACTTTAATAATAATTACAATCAACAAAATTGATAAAACTTTAGATAGACTGACCAATTAAAAAATATGAAGACTAAAATTATCAGAATCAGGAAAAAAAGAGAAGACACTATCTGTCTCTAAAAAGGATTATATTACTATAAATAAGATATAAGGGCATATGATGTATAATTTTATACCAACAAATTAGCTAACCTAGATAAAATCGACAAATTCTTAGAAAGAAACTATTAAAACTGACTTAAGAAGCAGAAAATCAGAATAGACACGTAACGAGTAAAGAGACTGACATAGTAATCAAAAAAGTTCCCATAAGAAGAGACCAAGACCATATGGTTTTACATGTGAATTCTACCAAACATTACCAAACAGCAAATTTTTCACAAACTCTTACAAAGACAGAAAAGGAGGGAAAAAATACCTACTCTATGAAACCGATATTCTACAAAGCCAGTATTACTCTGATAGCTAAACCAAACAAAAACATCACAAGAAAACTAGAAACCAATAGCCATTATAAACATAGATGCAAAAATTCTCAACAAAATACTATCAAACCAAATCCAGCAACATACAGAAAGGCTCAAACACCATGACCAAATGGGATTCAACCCAAAAATGTAAGATGGATCAGTGAGAATGTAGACAAATGAATATATGGAGTAGTTGTTTTCAAAGCTGCTTGCAAAATAAACATTTGGGAAGTTTTTTAAAACTAAAAAAAAAAGAGTAAGATTTGTTCCCCACATGAAAATCAATCAATACTACCATACTAATACATATTAATAGAATGTAAGACAAAAAAAACCATGATAATCTCAGTAGGTGAAGAAAAAGGATTGGATAAAATCCAACACCGTTTCATGATCAAAGCACTTTCAACAAAATCAGAATAGAAGGAAACTTCCTCGATCTAGAAAGGGTGTCTACAAAAAACTCAAAATCAACAACATACTTAATTGTGAAACATTGACAACTTATCCCTTAAGATAAAGATGTCCCTTCTTACCATTCTGTTCAACAATGTATTGGAGTTACTCATCTATAAAACTAGACAAGAAAAATAAATAAAAGTCATCCAGATTGGAAAGAAAAAAGTAAAACCAATCTCTATTTACAGATGACATGATTTTGTATAAAATATTTAGGTATTACCAAAAAGCTCTTAGATGAATAAAAAAGTTTAACAAAGTTGCAAGATAAAATATCAATATACAAAAATCAATTGTACATTATAATACAATAGCAATGAATAATCTTAAAAGGAAATTGAGAGAATATTTCCATTTACAATAGCACCAAAGAATAAAATATTCAGTAATAAATGTAACAAGAGTAGTGCAAGACTTCTATGCTGAAAACTATAAAACATCACTGAAATAAATTAGTCTTAAATAAAAGGGAAAACATCCTGTGTTCATGGATTCAAAGACTTAATCCTGTGAAATTGACAATATTCTTCAAATTGAGCTACAGATTCAATGTAGTCTTCATCACAGCTCCGGCTAACTTCTTTGCAGAAATTAACAAGCTGACCTTAAAAATCACATGGAAATTCAGGGACCCAGAATGGCCCAAACAATTCTAATAAAGAAGAATAAAGGTGGAGCATTCACATTTGAATATTTCAAAGCTTACTACAAAGCTAAGATAATTAAGACAGATTTGTACTGGTATAAAGGTAGACACATCAATGTACCAATATAACAATGGAAAAGAATTAAAGTTCAGAAATAAACTTTTACATTTATGATCAATGATTTTCAACAAGAGTATACCAAGACGATTCAATGGGGAAAGACCAGTGTTTTCAACAACAATAAAATGAACCTGGACCTCCCACTTCACATTATATACAAAATTAACTCACAATGAATCGCAAACCTAAATGTAAGAGCTAAAACTATAAAACCCCTAAAAGAAAACACAGGAGTAAATCTGTGACCCTGGATTAGGCAATGGTTTCTTACACAGAATATTAAAATCATAGGCAACAAAACAATATATTGAAAAACCACACCTCATAGAAATAAAAAACTTTTATGTTTCAAGGGATGCCATCAGCGTCCTTTCCCTTTACAATCAGGAAAGTAAAAAGATAACCCAAAGAATCAGAGAAAATAGTTGCTAGTCATATATCTGATAATGTTCTAATGTCCAGAATATGTAAGGAACATTTAAAATTTTTTAAATAGTAAAAAAAAAAGAAAGAAAGAAACAAGAAAAAAGACAACCCAATTAAAATCTGGCAGCACAATTGAAAATACTTTTTTCAAAAAAAGATACACAAATAGCAAATAAGCACATGAGAAGATGTTAAGTGTCATTAGTCATTAGGGAAATAAAAACAAAAAGCACAATAAAATACTTCTTCACTAGGATAGCTATAACCAAAAAGATAGACAGTAAGTAGTGTTAGTGAGGATATAGAGAAGTTAACACTCACTCATTGATGGAGGGAATATAAGTGCAGCCACCTTGGAAAATAGTTTTGTCAGTTATTTAAAAAGGTAAACATATAGCACATCATTAATTTTTGATGTAGTGTTCCAAAATTCATTGTTTACATATAATATGGTGACTAACACAACATAATAAAAAATAAATAAAAATGAAGAAATAAGAGATGTGAGAAGCTACCAAAGGGCTTTAAATAAAACCAAAAGCAAACTTTAAAAAAAATGTAAAAATAAATTCTAATCCTTCCAATTATCAAGTTCAAAAAAATTTAAAAAATAAAAAGGTAAACATAGAGTTAGTATATGACTCAGGAATTCCATTCCTAGATATATATTCAGCAAATTTAAAAGCATGTTTACACAAAAAATGTACACAAATACTCATAACAGCATTATTCCTAGTAGCCAAAAAGTGGAAACAATTCAACGGTCTATTCATTGATGAATGGATAAACAAAATGTGGTATATTCATATAATGGAATAATATTTGTCAATAAAAATGAATTTAGTACTGATAGAAGCTACAACATGGATGAAACTTGAAAGCATTATGCTAAGTTAAAAAAAGGGTCAGCACAAAAGTACACATAATGTATGATTCCATTTATTTGAAATCTTCAGAATAGGCAAATCCACAGAGAAAAAATAGATTAGTGGTCACCAGGTGCTGTAGGCAGGAGACAAGGTGAGTGACTGCTAATGAATACAGGATTTTTTCTTAGGGTGATGAAAATGTTCTATAATTACAGAGTTCTACATAAACTATGAATATATTAAAATCCACTGAATTACACACTTTAAACGGGAGACTTTTATATGCTATTTAAATGATATCTCAAATAATAATCACATGTGCTGGTTTCTAAATTTACTATTGCATGGGTACAACCAGAGTGGAACTCCTTTCAGGCCATATATCACTACCATCCTGTTTTTAGGCAACTGGGGAAAAAAGCATCTCATCCAAAGAAAAGCCCTCTAACATGGCGTATCTATTAAGATATCTTGTTACAATCAAGAAGAGTGACAATAATTACACCTAAACACAACTGTTCTTTTTACCTTAAGGACACTGAATAATAAAATCCCTCTATTATTATCTGCAAAATAATAAATAAGAAAAACATTATGACATGGTTCAAGACATGAAGATTTTATAATATCCTATGCATACATTCTCTTCACTTATAACTTTTAAGTTTTCTTTTCTTTTTTTTTTTTTTTTAAATTTTTTATTTTTATAAACATATATTTTTATCCCCAGGGGTACAGGTCTGTGAATCACCAGGTTTACACACTTCACAGCACTCACCAAATCACATACCCTCCCCAATGTCCATAATCCCACCCCCTTCTCCCAAACCCCCTCCCCCCAGCAACCCTCAGTTTGTTTTGTGAGATTAAGAGTCACTTATGGTTTGTCTCCCTCCCAATCCCATCTTGTTTCATTTATTCTTCTTCTACCCACTTAAGCCTCCATGTTGTATCACCACTTCCTCATATCAGGGAGATCATATGATAGTTGTCTTTCTCTGCTTGACTTATTTCGCTAAGCATGATACACTCTAGTTCCATCCATGTTGTTGCAAATGGCAAGATTTCATTTCTTTTGATGGCTGCATAGTATTCCATTGTGTATATATACCACATCTTCTTGATCCATTCATCTGTTGATGGACATCTAGGTTCTTTCCATAGTTTGGCTATTGTGGACATTGCTGCTATAAACATTCGGGTGCATGTACCCCTTTGGATCACTACATTTGTATCTTTAGGGTAAATACCCAATAGTGCAATTGCTGGGTCATAGGGCAGTTCTATTTTCAACATTTTGAGGAACCTCCATGCTGTTTTCCAGAGTGGCTGCACCAGCTTGCATTCCCACCAACAGTGGAGGAGGGTTCCCCTTTCTCCGCATCCTCGCCAGCATCTGTCATTTCCTGACTTGTTGATTTTAGCCATTCTGACTGGTGTGAGGTGATATCTCATTGTGGTTTTGATTTGTATTTCCTTGATGCCAAGTGATATGGAGCACTTTTTCATGTGTCTGTTCGCCATCTGGATGTCTTCTTTGCAGAAATGTCTGTTCATGTCCTCTGCCCATTTCTTGATTGGATTATTTGTTCTTTGGGTGTTGAGTTTGCTAAGTTCTTTATAGATTCTGGACACTAGTCCTTTATCTGATATGTCGTTTGCAAATATCTTCTCCCATTCTGTCAGTTGTCTTTTGATTTTGTTAACTGTTTCCTTTGCTGTGCAAAAGCTTTTGATCTTGATGAAATCCCAATAGTTCATTTTTTCCCTTGCTTCCCTTGCCTTTTGCGTTGTTCCTAGGAAGATGTTGCTGCGGCAGAGGTCGAAGAGGTTGCTGCCCGTGTTCTCCTCAAGGATTTTGATGGATTCCTTTCGTACATTGAGGTCCTTCATCCATTTTGAGTCTATTTTTGTGTGTGGTGTAAGGGAATGGTCCAATTTCATTTTTCTGCATGTGGCTGTCCAATTTTCCCAGCACCATTTATTGAAAAGGCTGTCTTTTTTCCATTGGACATTCTTTCCTGCTTTGTCGAAGATTAGTTGACCATAGATTTGAGGGTCTATTTCTGGGCTCTCTAACTTTTAAGTTTTCTAAGGGGACTATTGTGTTGTTTTGTGCTGTCATTGTAAGTTTTATCAAGTCCATTTGCTAACATATTAAAATATAGTTGCTCCTGTGGCCTGCTTCTCAAGGTTTGTCTTAGGGGATATTAGCTAGCCAAAAATACTCTGTGCCTTAACAACGGGCATTAAAAAAAAAAAAAAAAAAAAAAAAGTTTCTCTAATCAAGATAACATGAATTGTCTCTATTAATACTCTTCCGTAGTTAAAGACAGAGGTCTTAACCTCAAGAAAATCACCATGGTGTGTCATAACCTACAATGCCTCAGGACAAGAACACCAGGAACAGTGCAGGCAAATGAGTAGCACAGGGGACATGGGGTAATTAATTAATTGGAAATTCTGGTCTTTCAGAGAAGTCAGAAGTCCAAAACGCTGTGCTCTATAGGGAAAGTAAATTATGGAATGGGTTTGTTCAGGAATTGTTCTATTTGTCCATCTATCCATGCATCCATCCATACATCTCTTTGTTCAGTATCCAAATACATTGTCGACCCTAAACCAGGAATGAAGCATTCAATAGCTAAAGAGGCCAGAGTTGAGGGAAGAAAATAGTAGACATTATGATAAGAATCCAAGTAATTTATAGTGTATATGACATTATGGTAAGAATCCAAGTAATTTAGAAACTAGGGATATATCCCTAGTTTGTATATATGTAAAATACTATATATATATATATATATACACACACACACACACTATATAATATATATACACATACTATGTAATATATATATATATGATATCCACTACTGCAAGACCATATCATTAATAGAATGCCAAAAAATGCCAAGCTCTGTACTTGCTCCTTTTCGCCTATCAACCCATTGAACCCTCACAGAACATGAGATGGGTATTATATTTTACAAATAAGGACCATAATGATCAAGGAATTTAAATAACTTGCCCAAGATGATTTAACATGTAATGCTGGATTCTAATTCCAAAGCCCATGATCATTCTATCGTGTTATGTTGCATACAAGATTCCCCTATGCAGCAGGGCAGGCAACCCTAGACAAGCTGAAGTTCAAAACAGAGTTACAGTCCCAGAAGTGAAAATGATTGCTAGTTTAAAAAAAAAAAAAAAAAAAGAGGTCATCAAGTTTAGAGGTTACCTAGTATATCAAAACACTAGAAATTAGACGCCACAAATCAGTCAAAGTCACTGAATGGTCTGTTGGTCCAGACCATCTCAGGAACTAGGTAAAAGTGATCTCAATGAGAGAAAGACATCATTAATTCCATCTGAGAGGAACAACATGGTGGCTCATTAGGAACAAACCCTAAGATACATTTCATTCTGAGTACTTGTAGCAAGGCTCAAATCCTTATACTCTCACAAAAGGTTGAAAATTTTTATCTGAAATGTCTTCTTTAATATTAAAGGGGACATTTACCTTTCTTCTTCCAAGATAGCAACAATATTTCTTCAAACTGGCAAGCAAAGAGTAAATACCTATTTAACTTACCTGCTGGTTGCAATGAACATTACTTTGATTTGATAACTCCTAATAAGGACAGCAGACACCAGTGATACAGACAAACCATTGGGTTGAAAACATAGGCACAATCTCCTCTAATTTTCTCATCTTTGGTGTACATTAGTTGGTTAATGGACTTGAGCCAGGATATCTACACAGACAAAACAAAGTGGATAATTGAGCAATTATCTGATGAATTTAAGCACTAAAGAACGTGACTTTGGGTAATTAAGATTTTGTTCTAAACTGCTGAAGCATCCCTCTTTGGGGAAAAATCATAGAGACATGAGCAGAAGCAGGTATGTACATTTGTTTTTTCCCACTGCATTCTATAGCAGCCTGAGGAGACTTCGCAGGGCTGGAGAGGGACCCAGACTTTGGACTGTTTTCTACAAACTACATGATGAGGCATGCCCCTCTGGCTGCCATCGAAAGCCAGAATACAAATAGAAATAAGACATGGCAGAATCTCAGCTTCAGCACTTTCCTGAAGTTTAATGCTTATGATTTGACAGAAAAACAGTTCCCCTCCCCTAGAGTGGCCAGGGATCCAAGACTTATAGTTGCAGTAATATAATGTGTCAATTTAGTGGCAGGATCCAACATGCCAGCACTCTTGGTTGAGGAAGCCCCAGACCCTCACATGGCATGATGGATATGGGGATGGGGGTGTTAGGATCTAAGCTGTGCCATATGGCACTTGTCCATAATTGGTTCCCATAGAGCTTTGAAGGCAGCCAACCACCTGGCAAATGATCAGCCTTGAACAGGTTACCCCTTATCTATCAGTATTATTATCCATGTTTGATAGTTAAGAAAACTGAGGCACGAAGAGACTGAGTAACTAGCTCAAAGATATATATTAAACAACTGATAGAACCAGGGCCAAAGACCAGGTCTGTCTGATTCCAAAACTGCTGTATTCCAATGATATCATATACCCTTAAATAAACCCAGTTCCATAAAAGTGAAAATGAAATACATAGTTATGTAATTTATTATCTCTCTTGGGATATTTTCATTGTTAATATAGGATAAGGCAGTTAGCTCAGTATACTGCAACAGACATTCCCTAATTATATAATGGAGTATTGGAGCATGACTGGCCCATTGGACCAGAATGATCCAGACTGTTAAACAATGCAGCAGACTGTCCCTCAAAACTTAAAATGAAAAGAATTAAAACCAGATACAGAAGGAATGGAATATGTTACTATTATCTGAATTATTCAAGTAAATAAAATCATATGTACACAAAAATTTAAACATTCTAAGCATGTCAAAATATAAATTTTAACCACATTTTTATGGATCAAAACAGACTGAATACTGAAAATTCTATAGGATCACACCTTAAACTTAATATGAAATATTAAACTTTCCATTAACCAGTTTATAATCAAGTTCAACTATACAGAATATGACCTGTATCAACACAGCCAAAATTCTTCAAGGCCTGCACAGTCCTCCAAAACATTAGCCAGGACTCAAACAAAAAAGATATGCCTGATGTTGTATTTCTTCAGACATTTGAAAAAGAAGTTTTATAATTCAGTAACTCCTTAGCACAAAACCATACAGCAGAAAGGGGAGCGGTTAGGGATAAGTAGCAATTCTGAGAAAGTTGTTTACTAGCTTCTAGGACTTCCTAAGGAGTAAAAGCAGCTCAAAATGGTGCATATATATGTCCAACACCAATTATAACAGATATCCACACAAAACACTTTGTTTTAAATTGAGAAAAGAGGAATTTTCAGTGATTATACTAATTCAGGTCTTTTTGTGAAGGAAGAATGTTATAGAACTTCTACATAAGGATCTGGTTTCCAAGGACAGCTCATAAGTTCTCTTTTGTAAAATTATGGCTAATGAATTAAAAAAAAAAAATTAAAACATCCCAAACTTGAAAAGCAAAGCAAGAAATGAATTACATACAAATTTCAAGAATGAGAGGGAATTATATGTCATATGTAATATCAAGTGGCAATACCAGGACACTAGATTGGACAAGAATTACTATGAAAAATTGCCTGGTTTAAATAGCAATTAAGGATTTAATGGGGGAAAGTAATCAAGAATATGGGTGATCTAGCCAGTAAAAGAGCATTAAATGAGTGATATAGTACTCAAAATATGTCCTGTGAATATTCATGAGTTGATCTTATTTTGACTTATCTACATGGTGACATTTTCCAGTAGGAAAACATTTGACTAAAAGAAAATAGCTCCTGAGTTTCTGAACATTATCAACTTTATATTGTAAAGGAAACAAAATTAAGTGCTATGAGTAAATGATGGGAAGCTGGATGAAATGTTACAGAACAGGGATGGTATGATTTAAAATGGCAACTTATCACTTCAGAAAACTCTGTGTGGTTTGATATGCTCATCCCAAGAAATAGAAAACACATTAAAAACGGTTGGTTTAAAAAGACAGAAATATCTTCCTGGCCTACCTCTCAAACATTTTTGCATATGCTTGTTCACTATGATAATTGCTTTCATTAAAAATGGAAAAGAGTTATAAAGAAGTTTCAGGTAATAAAAAAAAAAGCTTATGTCCAAATTAAGAAAAGTGTGCACTTTTGCTCTTGTGAAGCTACCTAGAGGGAAACAGTAAAAGCAACAGAAGTGGCAAGAAAAGTCCACTAGAGGAATAAAGGATCAACTCAAGAAAATGACATAATTTCAGAGTCCTCAGTGGATATGAAAATCAGGAGAAATAAAATATGTGTGTGCAGGTGAAATGTTGGCTGCACTTAACTCATGCAAAAGAACCTGCTGAGAAAATGCATCAAGTTTGACCTGAATTAGCCAGACAGGCTGTCTAATGCTGTGTCTGCATATCAGCAAATGGTTTAAGAAGACTAAATAAATACGTATGTAGTTTTGTTGCCATAGAACTTCCTTGTGAACATACTGTCAACACTATTTTCTTTTTACATCTTAGTCTAAAACATGACAGTCAAACAGAGTAATTTTCCCAGATACAATTTGCTTTTTTTTTGTTTTTTTTTTTGTTTTTTTTCAGAAAGTGGCTAACCATGGTTTCTGGAAACGCAGGAGGCATTCTTTCTCTTTGGGTGGAGTTCACAAGCCCACCATTTTTATCTGAAGCTTTGCCTTACAGAGGTGCTAATGACTACTCCCAGCCAACTTTCCTTTCTCTTTTTGGCATCATAATCACGAATACATTCGGCATCCAAGACTGAAATAAAGGAACACTTTCTCCAGCAACTTAACAGAAAGGAAAATATTCATCACAGCCAAAGAAATTCTGTGTCCTTCAGCGTCAAAAATAAAGTCCAACTTTTTCCCATTCATATTAATTGGATTTAGGGTTTAAGTCCAAGTTCTGATTAATGCCATAAGAAAAGGAAAATGTACATTCCTGTCCTGCCCCCAACTCATTTTATACAGAAGTTTGAGATTTACAGTTCTCTAAAGCTAATGGGAAGATGAATTTCACTTAAAGGTACTGCAACTTATCAAGAACTCCAAACATTCTTCCTTTCCATCAAAAGTAAAATTGTTGGTCGGTTTGCTTCCTGGAGAAAAAAAAAGTACATGATCACTAGGGAGATGGATATTTATAATTAATACACCCTGTGAATGTCAGCTTCAGCATAACTTTTCCCTCCACACTTGTCATGGTGTCGCATTCATCCTTGAGGGATCCATCAATTCACACAGAAGCATCAGGAGGCCAGAAGGAAAGTTTGTCTTCATTTCTACCTTCTTTCCAAGGTTAACTATCTTCAGATCACATTCAGACTAAAATAAGGAACTCAGGGCTTTTTTCCTAGGGTTTTAGTTCTTAAATGTAAAAAGAAAAGAAAGAAAAATTAAGCCTAAAATAAGTGTGATACATATTCATGAAGGTCAAAGCCATACTCAAGTCATTGCAGTGTTGGTGACCTTGAGCTGTATCAATTTACTGACCTTCATCTGTAAAGGATCTTAAGAAATGTACACCAAAGATACTGAATACCTGCAGATACAATGATACATCCATACATTTCTACTCGAAAAAAATCTAAATACAGAATCATAGAATGGTAAAGGTGTTGATTACAACAAAGCAAAGACAGTGACTCATTTCACTACAATAAAGACTCCTCTGCTTGTCCAAAAAATGTAAGAGTAAAGTAGAAGTAGATCCAAGATTGTCTTCTTTCTGCTATCTGCTACCTTTATGTTCTTGTCCTCAAGCATTACACACTAGCTCTTTCCTCATTCTTGATTTGTATATAACACTATTTTTTTAAACTGATAAGGTATATATATATTTTTATTATGTTCAGTTAGCCACTGTATAGTACATCATAACTTTTTGATGTAGTGTTCAATGATTTATTAGTTGTATACAACACCCAGTGCTTATTTTCAAATATTATTTCTGTGAGCCTCAGTTTAGCTGGGACTGAGATGTCTTGAAATATTTTTTTTAAATAGTTTTGTGGTTCTTTTTTGCATTTCCTCTTAGTCATCTATTCCTTCTTTCTTCTGTCCTTTTAATCTTTGACTTCATCTGATTTTAAAACCAGCATAGTCAAATTTACTCTAAATGAGTCTTCATGCTATGAATATATAATCTGAACTTTATTTTATAGACTCTCCCATCCCCTCTTTGGCCACAGGACTGCCTCAATACCTACTGAATGGTGTCCAACTCATAGGGTAGAGACTCTTCTAGCTTCTTCTTTACCTTACAGATCTCTTTCTTATCTGATATATATATATATATATATATATATATATATATATATATATATATATTTTTTTTTTTTTTTTTTTTTTTTCTTCTCTGACTCTTCCCCCACATCTTGATACTCCACCACCTGCAGCAACTATAACTCTTCTTCCTATACCTGTCCTTGCCCTTGAGTCTCTTCCTTGGCAATACTTATCCAATGCCACATCTGACTGGCCATTCCACCAGCAATTCTAAATTTACATGTTTAAAACCTAGTTAACCAAGCCTCTACCCATATGAGTTCCCCTTCTACAGAGGATTACATTTCTTTTTTTTTTAATATTTTTTAGTTATTTATTTGACAGACAGAGATCACAAGTAGGCAGAGAGGCAGGCAGAGAGAGAGAGAGGGAGAAGCAGGATCCCTGCTGAGCAGAGAGCCCAATGCAGGGCTCCATCCCAGGACCCTGGGATCATGACTTGAGTGGACGGCAGAGGCCTAAACCACTGAGCCACCCAGGCGCCCCCCAGAGAATTACGTTTCTCTTGTAACTAGCATAAATAGTTCCACAAAGTCAGTTTACAAATATGGTCAAACAGAGACTCAACACACCGGCAGAACAAACCCAGACACCTGGAATTTTAGCCTTGAGGTCCCCTTCTCCTCTGAACAGTTTAAACAAAAAGCCCAGGTATCTACAATCCTAAAAGTGAATTGTCCCAACTCACTCCCAATCAGAATCTGACAAGTCCTAAAAGTGAATTGTCCCAACTTTCACTCCGAATCAGAATCTAACAAGTTTCTTGCTGACATTGTTGCCTCCCCCCACCCTTTTTTAAGGGTCAAGGAATTGTCACGGGGGAATCTAAAACTGGGTTGTTTGGGGTAAGCACTTTGTGTGTATTGTGTGCACTGCATGTACTGTGGATCCAGTCAGTGACAGGAAGATCCGGCACTGTGGATTCTCTAAGAGCAACTGACCTCACCCTCAGGGTCCTTCCCCCACCCCTTGACACCCAGAGATTCAGACACATCATCAGTTATGGGAGAGGAACACATGTGTGGTTTACAAGGACATCCAAGTGATTCTGATACACCTTTACCTTCTTGTTCCACCATATTGAGCACCTCAAGTTCACTATTAGCTTTTCTTACTCTTAACTATGAATTCCAAAATGTTTTGATCATTTTGTCTCGAGGTTCTTGTCATTTTTTAAATATAAAAAATAATCCAAAATATCAGTATCCTTTAGCATTTGATAAAAATTACATGGACAGTAGGTTATGTTAAGTATGTAGCTTTTACTTTTAGCAAAATTAGCTCTTCCATTTATAGGAGTATCCCATCCATAATATAGACGTTCTGTGATCTGTATTTGAGAAGCACTATCCGCATCTTCCCTCTGCTTGAGTTCTGCAGCATACTCCTGCTACATCACTGATTGTCTAATTCCTCTTATCTGAGTTCAAATGCTTCCCACCATATCCACCACCCCATTTTCATTGATTTTTCACTGGTAAAGACATTTTGAAGCTGTATAACTTTTCCTCTTCTCTACCTATTAAACTATCTGAAGAACAAATTATGCCCTTCCATTCATAAATCTTGCCCTGCCAAGTCTCAATAGAGACTTTGGCAATTACATTTTGTGTATATGTGTTTAAATATCATTATCTTTGTTCTCCTCCACTCAAAGTAATTTCTTCACTTTGAATTCCCTACACTGTCTCAGATTTATCTTATCTCTTGTTTCCCTTGTCAGTTACTTTTTAAAATACAGTTTCATGATGCTTCCATTCTCTCTACTATACTGGAATACAGAAAGCTCGTCTTCAAGTCCTTTTAATGTTTCCACTAACAGAGGGCACCACTTCACTTATAGAAGATCAAACCTGGATTAAAACAGACATCTAATATATCATTATACATTCCTACAACAGTGCTTGTGGTTTCCAATTTTTATTTAAGTGTCAGATGAATTATATATCCTCATTAGCACTTCTGCAAACACCATCTATAAATTTCGATGGAAATTCTCCTATTTATGGAGTTTGGGAGGTAGATTCCAGAGAACAGAAGGAGGAAGTTGTTCAATAAATGCAATTTCTGGCTCCCTTTCTTCCTTTTAGGCTGAGATAACTTAGTTTACCAGACACTAAGGGCAGGGTGTTTAGTCAAAGTATTTATTTCAAGTTGTCAGAAGCAAGAGGCTAAGAAGAGATTAAATTTACTGCACAAAGACATGTTTTTACATAATCTAACTAGGAATTTCTCAAAAGCAGACACATGCTGTTAAACACACACACACACACACACACACACACACTCAAATAGAGGGTGTAGAGTCTTTTTCTCACTACTTGCCACTGCAGTTGCTCAAAGTGAATAAACTCAGGCAAATATGCAGCAAGGTATCTAAAATATGTTACCATAAGGAACTGAGAGTCTGGAAGCTAAAATTCACATCTTCAAATGTGTAAAGGAATAACCAAGCCTGTGGTCAAAAGTAAATTTATATTTTTAATTCAGGAAATCAACCAAGTAAGAGAATGACCCTAATCATTACAAGGAAGACTGAAGTTTAATCCTGAGGCCAGGACAATTTTCCTTTTGGCATCTGGTGATTGTCATATATGTTCTCTGCCTACTTATAGATGACTCAAGACCTGAACAAAATATATACCAGGGGACCACAACTTCTGTAGGCATACTCTGGTTAGAGCTAAGGTAAAGGTAGGAATTTTGTATCCTCAGAAATTTTGTATATGACAACTCCTTGTCATCAAGTGGATAAATGTCACTAGTTGATAAAATTAAGTAGTACACATGTAAAACGTTATTGCTACTGAAGTACTGGCTTTGAGAAAGTTCAGAGAAGAAAGTGATGAAAATGGACTGACATAAGGATTGTAACAATGATGATAATACTTAGTTATTATTACTATTATCACTATTTACTGAGCACTTTCTACATGCCAGACATTGTTCTACGTACCTTATCTCACTGAATTCTCACATGATGCCTGAGAGATAGACACTATCATTACTTTCATTTTTGTATCAGGAGAGCAGGTTGGAAGAGGCAAGTAAAGCAAGACAGAGAGAAGTTCTGGCATAGAGATGACAACCCAGAACAGTCAGATCCTTAACCTAAACTGTCATGGGGATCCTCAGTAGGATCCTGAAGACTAGAAAGGACTAGGAAGTAAAGGGGAGAATAATAAACCATTTTAAATGACGTAAGATTAGCTGGATGGGCTCGGAGCACCTCTACTTGGAGAAAGGGAGATACGTTGAATAGGTAGGGTAGGGTCAGATTGTAGAAGGAAGGCTGCAAGGCAGTCCTACAAATGCATAACCTCATGGGTTTCTGGTTTCCCCAAAGTCTCAGCCTCAGGAATTGCTAGAATTCTTTTCTTTACTAATGCAGCAAGTATCTATTATTGGTCAAACATGAATTTAATTCTGGTCTTCATATATGAGGAATGACTTCTGACAGATCACTTAACTGTTCCAAGTCTGTGTTCACATCTGTCCCATGAGGATAATAATAGTGTATATGTCATAGAGCTACCATGAAAATTAAATGAGATAATTCCCAAAACATATTCAGCCCCATGTCTGACATACAGTAATCAGCCAGTAAGTATTAGTTCTTATCATGACTCTGCAAGGCACTATTCTAAGAATAAAAAGAACCATCAAGTATAGTGTCAACCCCTAAACTGCTTAACTTCAGAAAGGGAATATTGATATAGTTGCTGTTCTGCAGATTAAATGACACAGGAGGAGTCTTATCCATGAGGAATCCCAGGAGTTGCAACCAAGCAAGAATTACTCCCCCGTTCAGCTTGTACCCTCATAGCTCTCAGTTTGGATCAAGCATGTTGACACTGTATCTGCAAAATAAGAGACATTCCATTAGAAGGAGGCCTGTGTCCTCTCTCTGTGTGTGGATAGCTGTGGAACATGGGAAATAAGAGTCTGAAAGAAGAACTAAGCTTAATGCTAGACAAAGTGACTCAGTGGTATGTGTATCAAGCTGGTAATGTTCTCTGGGGACTCGTACACAAGGGAGAAAGAACAAGGTTAAATTAATTTGTTGGATCATTTAAATTAGGTTATCCTGAATATCTATAGTCTTCTTCCAAACTGATCAATTTAAAAAGCTGGTTTGGAATGACTCCTGTGTCCCCACATAGCTCTTCCACCATCTAGTGATTTCATCACCATGCTTTTCCAGGGACTCAATATACTCACAGTCCTTGTTGTGGAGAATAGTCCTTTGTTTAACTAGGTTTGTCTTCCTCAGAGACTACCTTACTCAAAAGTCACTTTTTGCTTTCTTCCTAATTTCCTTTTTCCTTGTCCCATACTATTAATTGCACTCCTTAACATATCTGGTCTCTGCTGTATGTTAGGAGGGAGGCAATATAGTTACACAAACTTATCTAAGGTGAGAATGACTGATCTTACCAGCATCATGCACACTTTGAAAATGTATGCTTACAATATGCATATTGAGTGACAGTATGTTTAGAATCCAAGTTCAGCTCTAGTCAGGAGAAATCAAGCTCTTTTATACACTGAAGGAAAAAAGAGAAGGCAATACAGGAGAGAGATTGCAGGGGGTTTCTGGCAATGTGGACAAGTACCCCTTCTTCTGGCATGTCTGACTCAAAATGCCCTTGTTATATTGGAAAATACTCACTCATAGAATACTGTTAATGTGACACATGTATTTAGAACCAGAAGGAATTCTAATTTGAGAATGTATGCCAGTGGTATTGAATTATGCCTTCTGGGAAGATGGTGATGATTCCAACAAAATTTCAGCAGCAAAAAGCAACACAAAGACCAACGACATTCAAATTGGTTTGACATAAAGATAACCAGGTAGACAGAGACATTCTGACTTTTTATCTCAGCTTGGGACTTACAGGCCCCCTGATGAAAGGGACTCAAGCCACAGCATTGAGGACCACTCAATAAAGATGTTTTCCCAGTATGTGGCAGCAGTTAAAAAGCAAATAGGTTTCCGGGATATAACAAAAAGCGTTGGAAGATACAGTGGCACAACGAACAATGAGGCTTTTTTCTTCAGAGGGACTGGACGCCTGCCACCTTACCACCTGAAAGCTACGGGGCAGGTTGAAAGAATCCCAAGCAACATACGTCTGAGACAGCTCGAAGTGAGGATGATCTATTCTGAATGTCTGGGAAGGCGAATTACTGGCAGTCAGATGGAAGGATTCACAATTATGAAAGGCATAGCGAAAGCTGATCAGATTCTCCTTTCTACTAGGCTTCATGCTTCAAAACAACCAGAACCTCATTTTATTAAAATGCTCATCGCTGTCAGTTAAGGAGACAAGAGTCTGCTTGACAGCATGCCTGAAAGGCATTGTTAGGGATGCTGGCGGGGCTCTCAGGCCACCTGACCTAGACAGGGCTCTTGCTTATGCATCCTCATAGCTCAGTCCCGGAAGCTAAAATACACTGCGAAGACAAGTCAGGCTGATTTCTAGATTAAATTCCCCTGTCCATTGCTTTGTGCTTCAACGAATGTGGTAAGCTAAGCATGAACTTCAGCAAAAGGGCTGTTGAGCATATAAAGGCAGATAAAGAATGTTAAAGTACTAAAAAGAAAAAAAAATTATAAATTGCAAACTGTCAGACCATCCAAAGCCCTAGCCAAGTCCAAATGGCTTCATTTTCCTTTTCTAGCCTGGCCGGTCCGCTTGAGTCTCTCCCACTGGTATTTTTGGGATACAATCCAGGCCATTATGAATAGATCCAACAATGTGCAGTGATCTTGAAGCTTGCAGAAAAGTTTGGGACTAGTTAAATTATACCCCATTTATCTTTACCAAGGGATTGTGTAGATCTGTCAAAAGTATCCTTGGTTCCCCGGTGAGCTAACTTGCAGTAATTCTGCCATTTGAGAAAGATTTAGAGGTATAGTTCATAATAAATGCTCAGAATTCAGTATTTCCTTTAAGTTGAATCTTCAGCCTCCTTCCATTTCAACAACTATAACCTCTTTCCTTTTGTAACATATAGCTATTCACCCTGGGTGTCTTTTCTGTTAGATATGGAATGATGCTCCTTTGTAAACCTTAACCTTCACTCAGACATGGAAGGCTGTTTCCATACTCAATCAGGCCATTTGTTAAATATTTTCCTGGGGTATAGCTGGTTCAAACTCCTGTGTTCCTGAATGTGATGGTTTTGCTTTTTAGAATGGCAGTTAACTAAAATGATTTTGTAGGGTAACTGTTAGAGCTTTCAAGGATCCAAGTGCCAGAGTATGTGGTCTTGTGACAAGAATTTGTGTCCTAGAGCCAGAGGAGCTGAACTGGATATCAGGCTCTACCCTTGGGAACTTTGCTGTTTTTTAGAGAGTTCATCTGGCTCAGCCTTGGTTTCCTCATCTGTGAAATGAGAATAGTGTCTGCCGTCAGAAATATATTCACATAATGCCCTCCCTTGACTCACTGATCCTTTTCTGCTCTTTTTTTTTTTTAAAGATTTTATTCATTTATTTGATAGATAGAGATCACAAGTAGGCAGAGAGGCAGGCAGAGAGAGGGGTAACAGGCTCCCTGCTGAGCAGAGAGCCCAATGCGGAGCTTGATCCCAGGACCCTGGGATCATGACCCGAGTACAGGCTTTAACCCACTGAGCCACCCGGGTACCTTTCTGCTTCTCTTTTGCCTTACTCCTTACTCACCTTTTTTCCTCTCTCCTTCACCTTTCATCCTTCTGACCCTTTTCTATATCCTATTCTGTCTATAATATTTTCCAGCTACCCCCTCCATTCTTACCAGAGAAGTCTATTAACAGAACCTACATGTGTAGCACTCATTCCTGCAGACTTTATGCGGCCCTTGAGTCATGTTAGCCATTGTCTCTCCATACTCCAAGCATTATTCAAATATTGTTCTGCCTTTATGATTCTGCTTCAGTCTCACCTTCCCTGTATAAACTTGTTTGATGATTCTACCCAATACTCAGCTCTTTTTCTCAGTCCTTACTATACTTACAGTGTGTCCTTTAGGAGTCAGTCACTCTTCTGCATGTTTTTATTTGTTTGGATTTTGTGTACATAGTTAGACTCTAAGCTCACTAAGGTCAAATTTGTACATGGTTTGCATTCCCTGAAGCACCTATCCTATCTGTAGAAACATTATAGGTTTCAAAATATGTTAAATGATGGGCAAATAAATATTAGTCCACTTCTCTACTTCGGTCTTAACTATTTCAATATTTATAGCTCTAGGTGAGAGAACTCCCTCATTCCCCTAGAAGATTCTCACTTCATAGGCCTATTATTGCCATGTATCTTGTTCATAATTAAATATTTAGCTAAAAATTTTTTAAGAATAATTTTGAAAGAAAAAAAACCTTCTGAATAAAATTTTGACTCCTGTCTATGGCTTTAATGTTAGGGTACTATAATATCCAGTAATGTTTTGATAAATGGTTAACAACCATTTTTATAAGAAAAGGGTTAAAAAAAAACAAAACTAATCTGTACTATTTGTCGGTTTCCATGTGTAAAAAGTCCCATCATAGCTGACTTCAAGCTCTTAAGAGTGATGTCACAGAGAAAAGTCACGCACATTCAGCTACTTGAGTCATTACATGCCAGATCCAGGTCACCAAGGAATATCCCACCATCTTTAAGACCGTTGACTTTCTCTGTTTTGGAATATCTTAAGATTTGTCTCTCCAGACAGCTCTAAAACACACTCATTCTGTAAATATCATTCCCATTGACAAAAAACAAGCAAACAAGCAAACAAACAAAACGAAACCCACAAGAAACAAAACCACACACAAACTAGAGCTATCCAGGGACAGATGTGAACTTTCCACTTTGGGAAATTTTTCTCAGAATTCCTTCCTAGACTGTTCTAATAAAGACTGGCATGTTGGTCCTTTTACACGAAGAACTGAAATCACCTCTCTTCATCCCCAAAATAAGAGTTCACCTGTAAAATACTAACATTGCTTTATCCATCTCTAATAGATGGTGCAATATCTATGAGCATATGCGAGAGAAATGGAATTCACTAAGTGTTTCTTTCATTTTAACCACCTGTTGGCATATAGCATTAGTTTGATATACTTATGTACCAGCAAACATTGCATTTGTCATTCCAGGCATTGGTCTTAATTACTTAAAATTCCTCCTTTCTGGGGCACCTGGATGGCTCAGTCAGATGAGCGACTACCTCTTGGTTTCTACTCAGATCATGATCTCAGGGTGCTGAGATCAAGTCCCCACATCGGACTCTTTGTTCAGCAAGGAATCTACTGGAGATAATCTCCCTCTCCTTCTGCTTCTCCCCACTCACACTGTCTCTCACTCTAAAATGAAAATAAAATCATTTTTAAAAAATCCTCTTTTTCTAAATATAACTCTCATCAACAACAGTCTGATAAATGCCTTTATCTCCACAATGGTAGTTTCCAGCCTTTCCCACCATAGCTGATTTTAAGCTTTCAATATGACATCAATAAGTTAATAAAACTCCTGAAAATACATCAGTTAACTCTAGTGAACTAACACTCTAAGACAAAACCAGTCCAGCTTCCACACATCTCCACCCCAAGTGTACTCATGGTGGTACCTTATGGTACTACTGCAGAGTGGGTGAAGCATCTCTTTATTTTTCCTATTCTATTCAATACCATACTTCTTAGGGTTGTCTAATTCAGAAAGTATCGTTGATTTATGTCCAAAGGACCAAAATTCTAGTCTGGATCTTCCATAATTAGCTATGAGACTTTATGTCCATCCCTTAACCTTCTCTGGTCACAGCTTTTCCCTCTGAGTAAGAAAGACTGCAACATATGTGAGATGGCTTTTCAGCCCCAACATTCATCTTTCTGATATAAGTACTGAAAAATGGGCTTTGCATTAATAAGCAAGTACAAGTCCTTGGCATCTGTATCAAATCTTACACATCTATAGATGTTATATCTAGAACATCTTCAAAGTATCATATAGTTTGAAAGTTTCAAATTTCAAAGTTTCTTTTCTTTCTCTTTTTTAATAGAATTTTTATTTATTTATTTGATAAACAGAGAGGGAGCACAAGTAGGCAGAGTAGCAGGTAAAGGGAGAAGGAGGCTCCTCACTGAGCAAGGAGACAAATATATAGGGCTTGATCCTAGGACCCTATGGAACATGATCTGATCATGTTCTAGGGAACATGATCTCAGGCTCCTCACTGAGCAAGGAGACAGATAATGGGGCTTGATCCTAGGACCCTGGGAATATGACCTGAGCCGAAGGCAGTTGCTTAAGCAACTGAGCCACCCAGGTGTCCCTCATATAGTTTCAAACTTACCAAAAGATGCAACTGAAGCATAAACTGTCAATATATATTAGTGTATCAATTTCTTCTGCAGAAAACATCTCTAACTGGCATTTTACCCATTCTATTTACTTCTGAAGTTATCTCTGTAACTCCTTTCCCATAAGGACTGTTGCTTTATTTCTTCTCTGTTCTGTTGTTGTTGTTGTTGTTGTTGTGTTTCTCTCTCTCTGACACACAGTGATAAAGCAAGAACTGGATAATAGGTTTGATTAACGTAAAAAATTCATTCTATCAGCCACCCATCCCAGCAAATGGATCACATGCATCACAAAAGATTTAGATCACTGTCTTTGTCCTAAGATTGTAATTCTTATATATCTGGCCCCCCTTTGGTAGGCCATTCTATTATTTAAAATAATGTATACTAACAGCTTTGCACACTAAAGGTTGAAATACTGGCTGTCTCTAGAGAATACAGAAAGATAATATACTTGTTTTCAACAGAGTTAACATTACTTTATATGACCTCTGTACTTGCAACATAGCAAACAGCAACTGTAAACTAGTGCAAATCAAGAATTCAGCTCAGGCATCTAACCTCATACTGTTCACATGTCAAATGTGAGCTCGAGCAGCAGGAAACTAGCCTGCTCTTTCTAATTACAATTATGATAAGAGTTTAGCACAAGTCTACTTAAAATCATAAAACCTTTCGGTGCAAGATTGGTGTTTTATCTCATTGTATATTCATATGATTAGGTTTATTTGACTGCTCAGAGGAAAAAATGACTCTCATTGTCCAACATATCTTATTTAGGATGCTAGGAGGAGTAACCCATGTGCAATCACACATTGTCTAGTTTTCATGCAAATAGCACAAGCATGAAAAACAAGATGATGGGAAAGGCTTTTCCTCTCCTTCCTAAAACTAATCTCTTCCTTCCAGGGAGACCACAAATCTCAGGTTCAAATAAAAAAGTCTTTAATTGGGTGGAATTTCTATGCAAAAAACTAATGCTATTTGGACCAGCAGGCAAGTGCAATTCTCCATCTCACCGGGGAACCACATTTTCCCTACTAAACTGGGTCCCTTTTTCCCAGCACTGGAAAGGCAAAAAGTACTCCAATTAGTGAAGCTGATTTTTCTCCTATCACTCTTCTCTCGTGTGCCAATGTGGGGTAAGTAAGGGTAGGCATGGGAAATTGCTTTAAGTCATTGATGGAAGAACCAACTGATTGATTGATATTGGGCTGAAGCAATCTTCCCGTTCATCCATTGGTTTGCCACTCATCGGGAAGCCAAGAGCATTGAAAGTGAGCCAAGCCTGTCAGATGTGCCACTGAGAACACTGTTCTTTGCAGAATATTTTTGGATGCCAGATGCCAATCACTCATGGGACTTTGCTGCTCAATAAGAATTTCAGATGTGGACTTTAATTATAGTCTAGCAGAAAAAGGATGATGGAGGGAGTAGAAGCAGCTTTATTTTTAGCAAACCCAGCTCTTAGCCACCACAAACCCTGGGAATCTATTTTAGGGGCTTGTCATTGTTGTTTGGTGACTTTCATCAATGTTGCTAAAAAGTATGAGGTTGACAGTTTGGGGAGTCAAAGGTCTTCATCCTAGTGAAGTGAGAGACAATGACCATATTTGGGAGGAGCTAAGCCCTGATGTTCTAGTATTAACTTAGAGAAAATGCTGAACCTCCTACGAGATGTAGAAAAGTTTAGATTTTAAGAATAATCAGTTGCCTTTTTAGATTTTAAGAATAATCAGTTGCCTTTTATGCCTGCCTCAAAACGCTTTAGGGAAGGGCGGCAAGCTCATCAAGGAGTTTACAATCAAGTAAGAAAATAAAGTAGAAATTAAAGAAGAGAAGAGTTCTAATTTTGTTAACACTTTAGTCTCCATGTGGACTTTCATGGACCACATGGATTTCTGGTGAAGCAGTCATTTGTGGCTGAGGCAATCAGTAAGGTAATGACATTTATTGAGCACAAACTTCATCCTAATTAAGAAGAAAGAGAGCACAATGACTCTCTCCTCAGGACCTCCACATATGTAATTGGAGAACACGTCAACAGGTAGAAATGCATACTTCTGTTATATATTAATAGTTTCACAGAATTGCTAACTGGGTTCAGAGAAATGGCAACAAATTAGTGTGATATTTAGGAAGCCGGCTTTAAAAAGACGGCTATGGCATATCCTACCCTGACCCTGCACATACACACAACCTAGCTAGGAGCTGGACATAAACTCTCTTTTTATACCATGAGGCAATCATCAAAAAATAAAGACTTGATATCTGTGAATTGGCAACCCCTCGGCCCATTCCCATTTTTAGAGCTCTACATGTCACATTTTGGAGCTTAATGTTAAAGAGCAATGAGCCTAAGACATCCTACTTATAGGTTGCTGTTTTATTATTTATTTATTTATTTATTACATTCGATGTGCTGTCTTTACATATTCCTCATCTTAAAAATCGTGGTCATTACAGGCCATCAATATTTATTAGACAAATAATGCTTGAATCATAATGCTTTGGAATTAAAGAAAATCATATCCTGAACAGATGGAGAACCCTGGAAGAGCTTGCAATCAAATGAGAGGAGTCAAATAATTCAGCACAGGCTTCAAAACAGATGTAAGGACTTCCTGTTTACTATTCAGTTTCATTCAAAAACTATACCTTAAACACTGTATTTGATTTCTGATGTGCTCTAGGTGATTTTGAGGATATAAAGTAGACGTAAAATGCAGTATTTCCTATCTACTACAGCATACAAGATAAAAATGTACTGCAAATGCAATTACATATAATAAAATACCAAAAAGAGGGACTTAAGTAATATGAATTACCTTAGATCAGATCAGAAGGAGATCAGTATGGACTGAAGGACAGATTTCAAAAACTCCATAGAGACAAGGCAGTTATCTAGCTAATAGCAAAATAATAAATAAATTGAAATACTTACCCTAAATAATGGACTCTTTGGCCTGAACTATCTATTTTATGATTCTGGTTTGATCAGAAAAATGAGATATATGTATATAGATCTTGGGTAGTCATAAAAACACTGTTAGTTAGGTGGAATTAAGTTTAAAGCTATTTCACCATAGTAAAAGGCTCTCTTACTAGTATGCTTTTTCAGTGCTATGGAAGTAATACATGCAGTTCCCTTTTGTGAAAAGACTACTGTGATCTGAAGAGACCATAATGTACAGTCCAACTTCTACTGGCTCTCCTCCTAGCCATGTCTGGAATAGTTCCTATTCTCATACTATGTCCATATGAGGTGGGCAAAACTGCCACCATCTGTTCAAAGCAGCAAGGGATAGCTCCTAACAGCAAGTCCTAATGACCTGTCTCAATCAATTCATCACAAGTATTCACTGAATTCTTGAGTTGTTCAAGACAATCTTCAGAGGTATGTGGAATACAAAGAAGATTCCTGCCCTCCAAGAGCTTACTGTAGAGTAGGGAATCAAAATATATACATATAAAAAATAATTAATTATTAAAAATGCAATGAATAAAAAAGTCAAATGAATAGTACCAGATATGGTAAAGAGGACCAGTTTGAGAGAAATATTTCTCCCTTTCCAAGTTCTTTAAAATTATCAGCACATCTTCTCTCCTTCTCTACATAGCAGTCAGACAAAGGCTAGCCACAGACAGAAATCCATTTCCTGACCATCACCCAAGTCTGCTTCCAGACTTGCTTGTCTCCTTAACCCTATACTCTGGCTACCAACAGCTAGTTCTAGAGCTCCTCAGTTTTGCAACTTACCGAAACTTTCCTTTCTCGTTTAGTAAATCTGGTTTCTTCTTGACTTTCCATTTTGTACCCTCCTCTGAATTCCATATCATCCACAGATTCAGATAAGAAACAATATCATTCCCCAGCCTAACAGAAGACTAAAAGCTATGTTAGCCCCTGGCCACTCCTGCCAAACAAAAGTAGTGTCAGAGTAATGAGAAAAGGAGAGATGAAACATGCATAATACGTCAAGGCACAGGAAAACCAAAACAAAAGCAATGCCAAGAAGTAAAACGTTCAGAGTTAGAGACGGAAAGGATGATGTTCCTCCAATCCGATTATCTCCCAAAACAGCCAGTGAAAAAGAAGCTTTAAGTCACTATCTTGAAATCCTTTTGTAAGCATTTAATGTTAAACAATGACTGTTTGTTGGGTTAGTGCTCAGAGCTCTGCACTTATCTACCCAACTGTGCTTCATTTTTTCTGTGGCTTGACTGGTCCATGCTAAACTAATAAACAGTGTGGCTATGGTCATCAACCTGTTGCATTCTCTACCTTTATGATTTTGATGCAGATATACGGATTCCCATTCAAAACAAAAAAGAAGTGACTTCCAGAGCACAGAGTTCTGAAGCACTACAGATACCCAATCTTCTCAGGTAAGATGTAGCTTCTAATGAAAAGGACTGTGCCTATGATTCTAAGTCTTGAAAAGAAAAGTGAAACAAGAATATTTGCTCTTTTGCCTCCATACTTACCTTCTTTCAATGACCAAACTCTTGCACTCCTATCCTCAGAGACTTTGAAGAATTGTTAAGAAAACTCACAGAAGAAAGAAATAAAAGAGCAAAATAGAAAAGAAAGTGGGTTGTTTGAACTTACTTTCAGAAGAATAGAATCAAGACTTCCCTTGACTCTCTACATCTTAAGAAAATGTGGCAGCTCAGTTATGGGTGATGGCTAAAGGACTCGCTCTATGACTCTTTTATGACCACTCAGAATGTAACTCAGGTGCTCAAAGACCAAGAAGACAGATGCTGTAAGCAATTCTAATGTGTCTGGGGACAACTGTGGTGGCCAAGCTGTCAGCAAGGTTGATATGCTGACACAGTGCCTTAGACTAACACCAACAGCCCTGTCTCCTAAACGCAAAGCCTCTGCAACAATTACTGGGTTATTATGCCATAACATACAGATTCTTAAGGAAAATTAAATACGTGAAGCATTATCACTTCCTATTATTATTGTTTCAATGGCTCCCAAGGTGTCTTTTGCCTATTAAAAAAAAAAAAAGCATGGACTCTAGAGCTAGAGAATCTGAATTTGTTTCTGTATATGACATTGGGAAAGAACTGAATTTCTCTTTATTTTGATTTCCTCATCTAAAATGGGAGCAAGAATAATAATATCTATTTCACAAGGTTGTTGAGATAAATTCTGTAAGTAGAGAATCTACTTAGATTCTCAAAGTAGGGCGCCTAGAACATGTTAAGTGCTATTAAGTGTTAGCTATGTGTGCTGTTATTATCACAACTTGCTGAGGGCTTATAGACCAACACTCTGCTCAAAAAACATAAAGAATCCCTCCATTGTCTTCTAGAAAAATTCCTAACTCCTTAGATGAAAATGCCATGCAAGTGAACAACATTTAATTTTGTTCAAAAAAGAGGGATTCAAAGAATTAAATGCAACTGGTTCTGAGCTGCTTACACCAAGGAAGTTTTATTCTATAGAGTTTCACAGGAGACACAACGCTATCCATATACGAAATGTTACCAACTCAAGTTTTCATCTGTGAAGTATTATTTTTACAAAAAGGCATATGTCAACACCCCTCTTCATTTCCACATGCCCAAACCTCCTTAATGCTTGTTTCACCAGAAGAAAACTTTGAGCATTTTTTTTTCTATGCCGCAACTGATACTGCTGTGGGACAAGGGCCCCAATATAAATAAATTACAACCAGCATCCACTGCCATAGGACAAGGTCATAGAAAAGGATTAGCAGAATTTGAATATTGAAAAATTCAGACTGGGTCTAAACAGAAATAGTGTCCTAATTGTAACAAGCTTCTCACTAACTCCTTCTTGGTAAGGTAACTAGAAATTACAATCACAACCATGTTATAATCCATATATAGAACATGCTATCCTCTTTGCTTATCTGAAATAAATACTATATTAAGAAAGCTGAGGGGTAACTCTATGGTCAACTAATCTTCGACAAAGCAGGAAAGAATGTCCAATGGAAAAGAGACAGCCTCTTCAATAAATGGTGTTGGGAAAATTGGACAGCCACATGCAGAAAAATGAAATTGGACCATTTCCTTACACCACACACAAAAATAGACTCAAAATGGATGAAGGACCTCAATGTGAGAAAGGAATCCATCAAAATCCTTGAGGAGAACACAGGCAGCAACCTCTTCCACCTCAGCCGCAGCAACATCTTCCTAAGAACATCGCCAAAGGCAAGGGAAGCAAGGGCAAAAATGAACTATTGGGATTTTATCAAGATCAAAAGCTTTTGCACAGCAAAGGAAACAGTTCACAAAACCAAAAGACAAATGACAGAATGGGAGAAGATATTTGCAAACGACATATCAGATAAAGGACTAGTGTCCCAAATCTATAAAGAACTTAGCAAACTCAACACCCAAAGAACAAATAATCCAATCAAGACATGGGCAGAGGACATGAACAGATATTTCTGCAAAGAAGACATCCAGATGGCCAACAGACACATGAAAAAGTGCTCCATATCACTCGGCATCAGGGAAATACAAATCAAAACCACAATGAGATATCACCTCACACCAGTCAGAATGGCTAAAATTAACAAGTCAGGAAATGACAGATGCTGGCGAGGATGAGGAGAAAGGGGAACCCTCCTACATGGTTGGTGGGAATGCAAGCTGGTGCAACCACTCTGGAAAACAGCATGGAGGTTCCTCAAAATGTTGAAAATAGAAGTGCCCTATGACCCAGCAGTTGCACTACTGGCT
The DNA here is from genome assembly GCF_030435805.1 of Mustela lutreola. Lineage (NCBI taxonomy): Eukaryota > Metazoa > Chordata > Mammalia > Carnivora > Mustelidae > Mustela > Mustela lutreola. The sequence continues at coordinate 31,226,571 of NC_081300.1, read as the reverse complement.
ATTTACCCTAAAGATACAAACGTAGTGATCCGAAGGGGCACATGCACCCGAATGTTTATAGCAGCAATGTCCACAATAGCCAAACTATGGAAAAAACCTAGATGTCCATCAACAGATGAATGGATCAAGAAGATGTGGTATATATACACAATGGAATACTATGCAGCCATCAAAAGAAATGAAATGTTGCCATTTGCGATGACATGGATGGAACTAGAGGGTATCATGCTTAGCAAAATAAGTCAAGTGGAGAAAGACAACTATCATATGATCTCCCTGATATGAGGAAGTGGTGATGCAACATGGGGGGTTAAGGGGGTAGGAGAAGAATGAATGAAACAAGATGGGATTGGGAGGGAGACAAACCATAAGTGACTCTTAATCTCACAAAACAAACTGAGGGTTGCTGGGGGTAGGGGGGTTGGGAGAAGGGGGGTGGGGTTATGGACATTGGGGAGGGTATGTGCTTTGGTGAGTGCTGTGAAGTGTGTAAATCTGGTGATTCACAGACCTGTACCCCTGGGGATAAAAATATATTATATGTTTATTTAAAAAAAAAAAAAGCTGAGGGGTGCCAGCATGGCTCAATCAATTAAGCATCTGCCTTTGACTCAGGTCACAATCTCAGGGTCCTGGGATCAAACCCTCCTGTGCAGGGAGCCTGCTTCTCCCTCTCCCTCTGCTGCTCCCCTTGCTTGAGTTCTCTCTCTGTCAAATAAATAAATTTTAAAAATCTTGAAAAAAATAAAGAAAGAAAGCTGACATATCATGGTGTATTTTCTGTTTGTCTCAGCCTAAACTATATGTGTTTTTAGGAAGCCTCAAATTAAAGAAGTTTCCAAGAGATATTAAAATGAGCTATCTGAAAAAGTGGGACACTTCTTATGACTGGAGCCAAGATCTTGGTATCCAAAGTGGACAAAACTGGATAAAAAGCACCTATTTACAAAAGGCTCCCTTAATAGTCTGGGAGTGCTGACAATGGCCTTGCACCTAGGCCTCTGTTTTTCCACTGCAGTGTTATCTGCTATTACTCCCTTCTGTTCTCTACCTCACTGTTTTTGTTTTTGATTTGTTTTTTTTTTTTTTTAAGATCTATTTATTTATTTTAGAAAGCAAGTGTGCAAGCAAGGATAGAGGAAGAGAGAGAAACTCCAGCAGCCTCCCCACCAAGCCCAGAGCCCAGCACGGGGCTCAATTTCACAACTTCGAGATCATAACCTGAGCTGAAATCAGGAGTCAAAAGCTTAACCAACTGAGCCACCTCGGCATCCCTCTATATTACTTGTTAAAAATAAGCTGGTTTCTCCCCTCTTGTGTGCATCACAATTTCTGAGATTGGTCTCATAGTCCCCATCACTTGCTGCAGTTTTCTCTCTCCAGTTAAGATTCACTTCCTACCTCTGCGTAACATCATCCCTGATCATCCCAGCCTAAAGAGGTACTTCCTCCCCTTTTAATGTTGTGAGCCAGTTTAGAGGAATCACTTTGTTGCTCTGTCTTTCCCCTCTCCCCACTGAACCTTGCAGATGGTATTTGTTAAATGAATTGTATTTCTTATAAATGCTACTGTATTGTAATAATTTCCTTATCCCATTTACGCTGTCTCTAAATATATGTATAGAAGAATGACTATATCACAGCTCAGATGAATAAGCTAGAAGGTAGAGGGAAAAAAGTGGAAAAGGTATTGGGACCATGTGGTACATAAAGAAGTCCTTGCTCTTCAGAAGGGCCCTGGCTTTGACTTCATGAACTTTACCAACAGCCAGTTTTTTTTTTTCCTTTTAGTGATGTTATTTTTAATTAAGTAAAGGAGTTACCAAGCTAATCTTTCACAGATGGAGGGAAAAGAAGGACTCTTTCACTCGAGGAATGAAATCTTATTTCATTTCCCCTTTCATATGTGTACTTAGGTTGTCTTTTGTGACCTTGGTGAGCAAATTCTACCACTGTGCAGCCGAGGTTCCGAGACAGAAGGGCCTGGCCTTCTCCAAGCAGCATTTGTTCACCCCATAGAACTTATCTGGTGATTCCAAGGAACAAATGGCTTTTGCTGGGCTCTTCAATAATATGATTTGCATGCTTGAAATGAGATCGCCAAAGTAATTGTAGAATATTGCTTGCCATTACCGTCATTAAAAACAGGCAGATGTAGGAGCACTCCCAGGGAAAATCTTCCTGCTGGGTTTTCATGGAGATAAGTGCACAAAATCCACTTTTGAAAAGATGTTGAATGGAATGAATTTGCCATTCACTGGCTGTCTGATGATGATTTGCTTGTTAATTGGAAGTTTAGGCTTTAGAGAAGCCTTAACAAATTTGATTGCTAAATTCAGGAGGTTTACTCCCTCCTTACAAGCCATATTCAGAGGCATAAATCCTACTTTTTGCATGTGTGTCTATGTGCTCATTTAGAATCTCTGTAAAAAGATACCAATCCCTGACCCCCTTGTCAGTGCCACTTTTTGGAGTGACTTTACCAAAGGACAAAGGACAAAGTATTTTGTCCCTTTGCAAATGTCTCTAGGGCCCAAATATTCACTAACAGGGGAGGGAACAAAGCCATGAGATAAGCTGAGAGAAAGGGCAGAAAAGTTATTAGGCTATTTCAGTGCATATGTCTATTGATTATCCCATTCTATGTTTCTAATAACTGGGAGGCTGGACCCCACTTCTGGACACCATTTCGTTTACTTTGCAAATCAGCTCCACTGCTGCTAATAAACTCAAGTAAAACTTTAGAAGGGGGGTGTTGGGGGAGGGAGCCATGAGCAAACATTTCTTTGGAAATCCTGCTGCTTCTCTTTCCTGTTCAGACACAGGCTGAGTGTCCTCTGATCTAAACAATGTCAACTAGCTGGCAAGGTTAGCAGCCCCCTGAGAAGGGTCTGCTTTATTTTTAATGACCACAGTTGCACATCTACAAAATGACTTTATTCATCCCTGTCCATTACCTATCCAGATTAGTCTCCTCTAAGTGATGGTAAGTTTATTGTCAGACATGGAGAATGACAACTGCCACATGGAGATACATGAGCAGTTACGTAGACAATCTAGACAAGAGCTCCTATATGGTATCATAGAGCATTTCCAAGATCTAATAGTTCTAGGAAAGAACAGCCAAATAGCCTTTCTTTTTCCATCATACCCAGGGATTTAATAGTATATATGTACATCACCTAATAAGCCGGCACTGAGCATTATTTATATATCAAATGATATTGGCATGTAATTATATAAAACATTAATATAGAGTGGGATTGGTTCTATGCAGGTGCCTACAAATAATAACTGTTTTAAATATTTAGTAAATTAAAAGCCTCTCCATTATCTGTATTTGCCATTACAAACAACACACCTAGGCACTCCTAAACTACAATATCCAGGAGGAGGGAAATCTGCCCCTCTAGGAGATTAAAGCTCCAGCCTTGCACCCTCCTGCAGCTTGTGAGACAGAGACCACTGTGGTTGCATTGATTTACTCGAAAGTATTTATTAGGTATTGTCTATGTGCCATAGACTGTGTAGATGCTGGTGATATACTGGTGAGGACTGTCTCTTCTTTTAAGGAACATATAGTCTAGTGGGGATGAAATGAAACTGAACACTGTAGTGGTAAAAACTTAACAAATATCAGTTATGAGGGAGAGGCAGCCAATCTAGTCTCAGAGGTGTAGGGAAGTCTTCCTGGAAATGGTGATCATTAACTGAACATCAAAGGAATGACAAGGAGTCACTCCTAGATGTTTTTGGTGGAGAAATATCACATACAGAGACTTGGCTGCAAGAGACTGAAAGATGCTCGAAGGCTGGATAATGTTCAGTAGAGCTGGCAGGAAACATGAGCAAAGAAAATGGCAGTGCTAGTGAGGAGGGGTATCCTAGGGTTGTGAAGGAGACAGGCAGGGTCATGAAGGCTTTTGCATCACTGGCTCCTGGCCCAGTGATTGCTCAATAAATATACAGAACAAATACATGCATGGATGAATGAAAAGTCAGGGACACACATGAAATCCTGGCACTAAAGTCAACCAAGAAGAAACATTCACTTTGCTCAGAGTTTAGGGACATAACCAGCTCCCTTACATACCATTCTTATAACTCTAAAAAGGGACCAAAGCAAACTGTGCTGTGAAGCAAAATATATTTATGCCAAATCTTCGGTGAAATCATAGAGAAGTCACCTCAATGGAAAGGGGCCCCAAAGGCTTTGCCTCTGACTTGCCCTTAGGGTATCGTAGAGCTGGGCTCCTCCTAGAGAAGACCTGCCTATTTCCTAAGGGTGGTCTAGACACTTCATTTCTGGTTACCATGCGGAAACTGGTAACAGATAACACAGTTTCCAGTGCTGTGTAGAAATTAAGTGAATTTCCAAAAACAACTTTAAAAAAAATTTCCCAGGAGACTTCAGGGTAGGAGAGGGGGAGCAAAAGAGTAGAGAAAGAAGAAAAAAGGGAGAGACTTCAAGCTACCCCTCATTGTCCCTCCAACTGACCCTTTTTAACACCAGCTCTCTGAATAATGGTAGTCCTTAACAAGGAACTTAATCACCTCTAGAGTTTCACCCATACCCTCGTGGCATAGGAATGCATCCTATCACAGATACACACTGATGCTTGCCTGATATGAAATAGGTCACTGATGGGGTTGATATGAAAATGATGCTAAGGAGACTGCTGGCTGGCAAAGCAGTGATGGCAAGGGAGCAGAGTTCAGCGAGGACAGGGTCTCTCTTGCCATCTGAAAGCAAAGCAGGCCTCTGTCCCATTACAGTAAATGAATTCAGTCGCAATATTTCATTTATTTTGAATTGCAAATTGTAGGAAAGCAGCATATGAGATTTTTGTTTGTCAGAAAGAGGCATAGTGTTACAAAGGCTGAGAAACCACATACAAACCTTGTGACAGAGCCTGCTATCTTTCTGGGTTTCTTTCCACTCAAGATTTTTAACATCAGTGGTTTTCACACAACACACACATGCACACGCACACTCCCACAGTACAGTAATGCCATCTACTTAGGTAGTGTTTGCCCTGCATAATGCTAGGACAAAGTAATCTATCCTCCTTTATACTGGATAACCACTCTCCTACATCCTATGAACTTAAGATAAAATAGAGAGTGTTTATTCACCAGAGTTGAGGGAAATTAAACAGAGCAAGCAAGGCTAGTGAAGAGTTACAAAGTTTTATCCAAGATCAGCTTTGCCTGTTAGTAGTAGAACTGGAAATAAAAGTCAGAACACCCTCCTTCGTTTTTCTTGTCCTGTGCCCATTGGACCAAACGGCTCTCAATCAATAGGCAGCCAGTTATGACGGATTCACATTCTACCCAGTGTCAATAAAAACAAAAATCAAGTTTTAATCAAAACACATAACCAAGATCTACATTTCTCTTGGCCACAATAAATCTTCCCCAAAGGAAGCGAGCTAAAATTCTTTACATTTAAAAAATGAGCTCCGCTGGGACTCCAAATTCCAGTTCGATTTTTGAGCCAAGGCATTTTTTTTCTTTATCATGCACTTGGTGCTGTAGTGTGATAAGGGCCCCATGCAGACCATAAAACTAATTTATCATCTGTAAGGTGTACAAAGAAAATGGTAGCTGCCTACTTGTCTGCTTGACATATGAGGTCATTTTTGCCGCTAGCTTTCTAATACTGAGCAATTTTATCAGCTATTTATATACATTAATTGTGGGTACCCATATGCTCAATGTTGTATTTAATAATGCATTGCATTGAATATGCATTCCTTAAGTTTTAGCATACAGCAAGCATCCTGCATTTAACTATTTGGTTTGCCTGTTAAAGCCCATAATTCAGCTACGCCATGTTACGTACTCTCTCAACTGAATTTATGTTTCTTTAAATCTGGCTCACCCTGCCGAAACCCACTGAACTGGACAAGGCCACCTCACATGTCCCAAGGGCTCCAAGCAAAAACAAGCAGAGGAAGTGCCATGGTCCACTTAATAATACTCAAGCAAAAGGATTATTTGATGAATCCCTTTCCCCAAAGGACAGCAGCATATTCACGCTTCACAGTGTAAATATAAATACAGTTCTCAGGCAACAGAGATACGGGATGTTAGATAAAGTGTGAAAAATACCACGGCAGACGGCTATGCCAGAGTGATTTCTTAACTATCAAAAGGGAATCAGTTCAAACATCCTAAGCAATCCCAACCCCCAACTCCCCAAGGCTTCCCCAATTTATCCCTCAGAAAAGAAAACAAAGCCAGTTTAGCTGGTTCTTTGGCCCACTGATTGCTCTAGCCATTTCTCCATGCTAGAAAACTCACTTCCTGATAAGGAGAAGCCCAGCTCATCACCTACCCTAGGCAGTATCTTCCCACAAGCTCACATATAACAAGTCTTAACACTTGCATCATAAAATTAACTGCTGTAGGACAAAAACTTAAATGGCCCTGATCAAAGACAAACAAATTCTATGGGTATAATAATCTATAAAGTATTATTCCTTGAATGCTTTGGCTCAGAATACATATTCAGAGGAGCTTTTGTTACCCAGCAGAACAAAAGAATGGCAGAATTATGATCCCGGGGGGCGGGGGGGCGGGGAATCAAGGCAGCCAGGCCCAAGTAAAACATAGCAAATGGTGGATTAGAATAGGCAAAGCCAGCCTAACGGTCCAGGTGGTGAGGTGGGCAGGGGACCAAACAGAAAGGAAGACACTGAGCTGATAGTCTACACAAGAAGACAATCATGTTTTTTACCTTGTTGGAGTCTGTTATCTACGTGGTGTGGGTCACTTAATCTAGCATTTAAATGTGTTCAGAAGTCTTGCTACAACTGGGTAACTTGAAACATACAGAAAATAAATAACATAGTTCCTCACTCTGGTTCAAGGTATGAGTACTAACTATCTCCCTGATACATGTACTGTTGATATAAATGGAAAAATCCACATATAAATTCTGACATTCCCTTGGTTCTTCTGTAGAACTCTGAACCTCTAGCTTTCATGTAGGGTAAGCAGGATATAAAAAGTAAGCTGTCATGAATACACCCATGAATCCTTCCAGTTATCAAGCCACCAAGCAGGGCTATCTGAATTTGCTCAGCCTTACCAGATATTTCAATGCTAAATCTTTTTGATCTAATAATGAGTTAAAGGCCTTTTGGCCTAGGCCCTGTAACATTGATCAAGGCAACCTGGGTCAAAAGACACTCTGTGTAACTGCACCTGATCCTTTCAATGCCCCGCCATCCCATCTCCAAGCTCTTATACCTCACAGTTTTCTACAGTAATTGTTTCTTTCTCTTTAAGAGAACCACTTAGAGCCATCAGTCCCATGTTTGCTCAATCCTTTGCCCCCTGCCCCAGAAAGTGCTTGCTCTCTCTCTTTATATAATTTCCCTGAAAACCAAGATATGCCTGGATTAGCAATAACAACAGACAAAGCCCCACTATGTAAATATTCTCTTGTATTGACATTTAACAATGTTGTGTTAGAAAATCATCTCAATCAATCTGAAATGGCTTCAGGCTAAGCCTGGGTAACCTAACCACACAATCATGTATAGTTTCAAATTCCTATCCTAGCCCCCTACCTGGTATGTCAGAATCATTGCCAAATTTATCAGGAGCAAAAAAATATTTGCTCTCATAGGAGTTTAATTAATGCATTTAAAATAAATGCAAGGCAATCCCAAAGACCTTGGTTAAAATACATAAACAAGCGGGTAACTATTCCAGAAAGAAAAATTTCAGGAGCGCTATCTGATACCTCAAAAATAAAAGTTTAAATTAAAAAATATATATATAACAAATAAACTATTTTCTTAAACCTAACATAAACTCTCTTTTACCCCAAGTTATGCCTGTTTAGCCCTGATACTTTTAGGAGCTTTTACAATTTTATACCTCTCCTTTATTTTTCCTGATTGTTAAACTACAGGATGCCAAATTTGGTAGTTAAGTTCATGAAATCATTGAGGTCAGGAAAATGCATTAGATCACTTAGAACCAACTACTAAGTAGAAGAGAAAGGATTCCAGAACATGGTTAGAGGAGTCTAAGAAGGAGATTGGGAAGGAGCAGCTTGAGACATAGGAAGAAATCAGAGAATACAGTTTCTAAGGAGCCAAAGAAAGAGTATTATAATAAGATTTGAGAAATGATTAATGTTCTTAAATTCTACTGTAAGACAAAATAAGTATCCCCTAAATACAGGAACAGAAACATCTTTTTTTCCCCAGTTTTATTGAAAAATAATTGATATACATCACTGAGTAAGGTTAAGGTATACATATGCATTATGGTTTGATTTACATGTGTTGTAAAGTGACTATCACAACAGATTCAGCTAACATCCATCTTTTCACATAGACATAGTAAAAAAGGGGAGCAAAAAAATATTCTCCTTCTGATGAGGACTCATATAGGAAAGTTAAGAAAGCAAATCCTGTATCATATGGCAGTGTTAGCTATAGTCATCATGTTGTGCATCACATGCTTACTTATTTATCTTATAACTGAAAGTCTACACCTCTGACAAGATTAGCTGTACTGAGTGGCAGGGGTGAGAGCCAGGGACCAATGGGTTAAGAAGGGGTAAACTGGGAAACACAGAAAATGAGAAGAAAAACTCTGTCAAGATGTGGGCTGTAACAGGCATAAGGCAAATAATAAACTGGAAGATTTTTTGGTTTGTTTTTGTTTTTGTTTTTGTTTTTTTTAAAGATAAGGTAGAATATGTAATCCCAAGGAACCCTGAAGAGTCAAAACAATCCTGAAAAAGAACAAAGTTGGAAGTCTCTCCATTCCTGATTTCAAAACTTACAACAAAGCTATAATAATCAAAACAGTGTAGTGCTACCATAAAGACAGACACATAGATTAATAAAACAAAACAGAAAACCCACAATTAAACACATGTATCTATGGTCAAATAACTTGCAACAAGGTTGCCAAGACATTTCAATGGGAAAAGGATTGTCTTTCGATAATGGTGCTGGGAAAACTGGATTATCTATATGCAAAAGACTGAAACTGAACCCTTCCCTTACAGTACCAAAACAGCTCAAAATAGATTAAAAATAAGAGAGAAAACTCTAAAACTCTTAGAATAAAACATAGGGGGAAATCTTTATGACATTGGATTTGGCCATGATTTCTGGGATAAGGCATCAAAAGCATAAGCAACAAAAGAAAAAATAGATAAACTGGACATCAACAAAATGTTAAAACTTTCTGCAAAGCACATTATCAACAGAATGAAAAGGCCACTGACAGAATGGGAGAAAATACATACAAATAAAATAAATAATAAGGCATTAATATCCAGAATTTATAAAGAACTCTTACAACTCAGTAACAACAACAGAAAATAACCCCATTTAAAAATGGGCAAAGAGGGACGCCTGGGTGGCTCAGTTGGTTAAGCAGCTGCCTTTGGCTCAGGTCATGATCCCAGCGTCCTGGGATCGAGTCCCATATCGGGCTCCTTGCTCCGCAGGGAGCCTGCTTCTCCGTCTGACTCTGCCTTCCACTCTGTCTGCCTGTGCTAGCTCTCGCTCGCTCTCTCTGACAAATAAATAAAATCTTTAAAAAAAAAATAAAATAAAAATAAAAAATAAAAAATAAATAAAAATGGGCAAAGAATCTGGAAGACATACAGATGGATAGGAGACACAAGAAAAGATGTTCAACATCACTAATTATCAGGGAAATGCAAATCAAAACCAGAATGAGATACCACGTTATGCTTGTCAGATGGATAGAATCAGAAAGACAAGAAATAAGAAGTGTTTATGAAGATGTGGAAAAAAAGAAGCCCTAGTGTACTGTTGGTGGGAATGTAAAATGGTGCAGCCTCTGCGGAAAACAGTACGGCAATTCCTCAAGCATAGAATTACTGTATGACCCAGCAATTCTACTACTGGGTATATGCCCAAAAGAACTGAAAGCACAGACTCAAAGAGACTTTTGTACATCCAAGTTCATTGTAGCATTATTCACAATAACAAAAAGGTGTCTATCAACAAATGCACAAATAAACAAAATGTGACATATTTATACCATGAAGTATAATTCAAGTTTTAAAAAGGAAGGAAATCTGACAGTAGCTATAACACCTATGAGCCTGGAGACATTATGCTACGTGAAATAAGTCAAACACATACACACAGAATACTGTATGATTCCACTTACACAAGGTACCTAGAGTAGTCAAATCCATAGAGACAGAAAAAAGAATGGTGTTTGCCAGGAGATAGGGAGAAAAGAAAATGGGGAGTTAGTGTTTAATGAATATAGAATGTCAGTTTGGAAAGATAAAAAAATTTCTGGAGATGGTGGTGACAGTTGCAGAACAATGAGTGTACTTAAAACCATGGAACTGTATAATAATAAATGGTTAAAATGGTAATTTCATATTATATATATTTTACCCCAAAATATATATGAGGGAGATTATTTAAGAAGGAGACTCACAGAAGACCCCAGCTATGAATCAATTCCTGTGTCTCAACAGGAAGTATGAAGATAAAAACAATAATCAGGGGCACCTGGGTGGCTCAGTCCATTAGGTATTGGACTCCTGACTTCAGCTTGGGTCATGATCCTGGGGTCATGAGATCAAACCCCACATGAGGCTCTGCACTGAGTGTGGAGCTTGCTTGAGATTCTCTCTCCCTCTGCCCCTACCCTTGCACCCCCCAAATTTTAAATAAATAAATAATAACCATTTACCATGTGAACAGTGTATGCTTTCCTTGTGATTAGCAGATATTATAATTCCTATTTTTCAGATAAAAATACTGAATCACAGAAAGATGAAGTAACATATCTAAGGTTTTCTGTAGTGTGCAAATTCCCATGCCGACACCTTTCTCAGGAAACCCACAGAACCAATGCCAATGATACAGTGCACACCTGCAGTTTTTTCTTGTGTGTCTTACCATGAAACCTTCCACAATGGTCTGATCCCTCCCTAACTCCAACTTCCGATTCCTTCCTCCCTTCTATCTTTTCTACTGAGTAAATCCACTCAGATGTGTAATCCCCCGCCTTGCCTTTGCCCCTCACTCTCTTTAGACTTAACTGGAGAACTGTGCCTTCAGGGCTGTTTTATGTGATTATGGTATCTAAGGGCTGAGGAGAATTGTTGCTCTATGAATGCCTGTGATTGAGTTGACTCTGATCCATAGTGCCCTCAGTCAATGTGTTCTTGGAAGGGATAGAAAAATAGATGTGCACTTGCCTCGGAAATGCTACCCTATTTTCCAGCTTGTTGCCATTCCATCCACCCAGTGTCATCCACAGCCCTAAGCGGAGCCTGAGGTAAAACTAAAAATCAGTAATATTAATCCTGCCTTATTTTAAAATTTTGATATGCTGCTTAACATGGATTTTTGCACTGATTTTAATTGTTTTAACATTGCATTAAAATATTCTTATCTTGATTACTGGGTTCTTTGGTGCCCTCTTAAATGTGTCTGAGGCAAATGCCCTCACTCACCTCACCCTAGTTCTGACCCAAATCTATCGCCATGACTAAAAAACAAAGAAGAAAAAAAGGAAAAACAGAAAACAGCTTTCCCTGAATCACTTACTACAACAAAATAGTGAAGTCAGGTGCCAGTCAAGTGTTCTAGGGATAAAAGACATGAGAAGGATCAGCTATAACCCTAAGTAGAAAAGAGCCCAGCATAAATGTCTTTCATGTACCTTTTTGACAAGACCGTTTCAACCTAAAATCAAAAGCTTATATTTAAACACCATAAATTGCATATCTATGAAAAATGAAGTCCCTACAGGCTAACTTTCTGCATTTTTGTTCTCTTTAAAGAAGGTATTAGAGCAATTTGGACTGTCTTCTTAAAAGATTTTTATTGTTTTGTGATAGGTAGCAGGAAGCTATCAACTGAATATGTAGCCAACAGGTCAGAAAGAAAGCAATGTGGCTTGACTGCTAAGTATGTCAATTCTGTCTTCAACTGACCGGAGGCTCGTGTGTGTGTGTGTGTGTGTGTGTGTGTGTGTGCGTGCGTGCGCGCGCGCACACACACACACACACACACACACTTTACATTTCTCACCGCAGGCCTTGTTTATCAGCTCACAGCCAAGCTACCTGAAATAGCTTTGTTTTCTAAGTACCACAGACCTTTTCTCTTTGACTAAGAAATCTGTCAGGAGACCTGGCAGAACATTCTCCCACTCAGTGACAATGGGGATGAGCAAGCCTCCTCTTCCCTTTCCAGGGAATGCATTTGGAACCAGCTTGAGAATGCTCTGGTCAGATCTCAATGTGCAGGATTGTTGAGAGAGGAAAAACTGTCTCTTCATTCCTCAGGCAAGGCAAATGCCATCACATTGCAGGCTCTGTGGGAGAGTGGAGATAATGAGGTATTTTGAAACAGCGGACATTGTCAGAAAGACAGAAATTGGGAAAAGGGCTGAGGTGGTGAGTGATTATTTCTCAAAGGAGCAATGGAACACAAAATGGATCTCAGTTTGGGTTAAGCAAGGGAGATGAGAAAAGGAAGTGTGTTATGAATTATTTACCACTGGATATAGTTTTGCTTTGATCTTAGTCCTAATTGTGCTTTGTCTTGGTGTGTACGAAGTGAAATGAGATGCCAACTCTACTGACTATGTATTCCCATGGACACACACATACCCCAATGTTCCTTAAAAGATATACATAGCCCAAGTTTAGATTCACTTATGAAGTGTACAATTCAACAGGTACTGGGAATGTGATCTACCAAAAAATATCTTCTTTATCATGGGCTTAATGATAATTCTATCATTAATAGATAATCTATACTTAATGAAAATTCTATCATTATAGATGCATGAATATGGGCTAATCATTATTTCCTCACTTGAATTTTATAAGTAAAGAGTGCCTAAAGCAAGAGGTGACATTGATTAGGTACACAATGAAGTATCTCCCAAAGCCTATTAAGTCTTTAATACTTAAGATGACTATATATCCTCCTCTGCCCAAGAAAGTCTTGTGGTATGCCTATTATCCTGAAATAATAATTAGCACCTTCCATATTAAAAGTCATATTAGATAAAAAATTATACATTTATCCTATCAACACCATACTTTCAGTCAATCTATTAGTTTACCATCCTCAGGGGGGAAAAAAAAAACCTAGAGAAACATGATGATAATGGGTCTTTGGTTACAGTGTTGTGCTAGTAAGAGAGATGTACTGAGCACTGAAGATAAATGTCACCTATTTCATAATTTTGCTTTAGCACTGAACTCAGATCTGAGACATTTATTCTATCCAGACCTTGTTTCTAGTACTTTGCTCATAACATGTGGAATGTAATACAGGACCTCTCATACTTGGCTATAACCACTCTATCAATTAAAATCAACCAAGGAAAGCATACAACAACTAAATAATATATTTGCAGGAGACCGTGCATATCATCTGCTAAGCAGAAGCTTCAGAAGGATACAAAAGGCCAAAATGGCCACCACTGCTGCTAGCAGAAGAAGGATTAGAGAGGAAAATGGGGAAACCTGAAAAACTCTCAAACTCAGTATTAGTCTCATCAGGAATGGAAAGTTGCTGTGGGTGTTCAGTCAGACAGCATTAACTGAGTAGATCTCAGAGCAAACTTGGCTTCCTCCAGAGATCTCCCTTGCCCTTTCGACTAGGTCAGATACCTCTGTGGGATTCTCCATAAATACTCCAGACTTCCTTTGTCATAACCTTTACCACACTTTCCTGTTATTTTTTAAGTTATCCATCCTTCAGCTAGAATATAAACCCCATAATCATAAAAATCATTAACATGTATTATGTTAGGCAGTAGTCAAAGCACTTTGCATTAATTCAGTGAATCCTCAAGGTCTCCCCACCAACGAGATTCCTCTTACTTTTGATTCAAAAATAAATGAAACTGATGCACAAGTAGATTTCTCTAGGCCATGTATTTTCTAAGAGGTATAACTAGTACAATATTCAAATTCAGATTGTTTCCAATCAAAATGCTATGTTGCCTGCTTTTAATAGCAGAAACTAGTCTGCTGTGTTCTTTATTACTGTTTGCCCAAGCCTGCTACAATGCCTGCACCATAATTAAGGCTCAAAAATATTTAAAAAATAGATGAATAATAAGGACGCTTTTTTTGCGGGCCATCATGGGAAGTACTATTCCAAAGAACCAAATAAGTCACAGCTCCTGCATTTGAGGAGCTCACACTTCATCAAATCCCAATGAAACAGGGAAAACCTAGTCAATAAGATAAAGACAAGGGGGATGCTTAAAGCTTTGACCTTTTAAATTCAACAGCTTGTTGTTAACTTAGTATGTTGTTATGATAGAGCTTAAATTTAAACAAGTGTTTTGAAAAGTAACACAGAGGGAATTAGAGGAGAATCTCAAGAAATGTGGTAAACTTACAAGTCAGTTACTATCTCATGGATGTCACAACAGTAACACTGAAGAATTGTAATGCTGTTTTTCCTTTCCTCTTGAAGGTGCTGCTGCATTGTCCTTCAGTAGCAGATCAGTGAACAGAGAGAGATGTGGACAATGGCTGGGGGCAGCTCTGGGGAAAACTTACAGTGCTAGACAGCTAGGAATGAATGATACAGGACATTCATGATAGGACACCCTGTGATACTTTCACTTTTTATGCCATGATTTAAAACACATGGTATAGTGTTTTGTTTTGTTTTTAAATTCTAAATTGTAATGAATAACCAGAAGGTAATTGTAAGAACATTTCAAAAACCAAAGAAATCACATTTAAGGACACAAGAGCCATCAGTCTAGGAAACTTTGAAGAGAAAGGGCTGGCCATAGTCAATAGCTAAGAGTTGTAGGGAACACAATGAAAGTGTAGGACAATAACTCTGGATTAAATGAATTAGAAATAAGAAGCCTCCATTAGAGTCTGTGGGAAAGTGTTTGCTATCATGGTAAACGGTTATTCTTCTATTGTTAATGTAGGAACTTTTCCAGCCACATACGTGTCTAGAATTATGTACTATGCCTTAAATCCGCTCTTGCTTGTCGACACTCTGAGATGAATTCTCAACATTTAGAGAGACCTTTTAGTTCCCCCAATCTACAACTACATGTCAACTCCATCTCTACCACACTGACACCATGATGACTGACGTTGGTTTTGATTTGACATTTCAACTGTTGAAATACACAGGCACACTCACTCACACTCACATACACAGAGCCTTCAACTTGAGATTTGATTGGCATCAGTCATTTCATAACCTGTCTCTTGGGGATCGGACCAATGGACCTTTTTAAAGCTTGCCTTATTGAACTAACCCTTCTGATCTGGGCACATGATTCATACTTGCTAATCTTCTTGGGGGCCTTCCTTGCTCTTAACAAGCCTGTCATTTCTTCCATCTCTGAAATATTTTTCTTTAGGTACAAGATGATTTAAAATGTTATTTTTTATGTCTCTTCTTTACTTTCGTGAGAAAAAAATACATATAAACGCATCAAAGAAGCAGCTATTCCACCTGATTAGTGAATTTCCCCCAAAGGAATATAGACATCACCACAGCTATGGAATACATTTTAAAGGTACATAGGCTTCAATTCAGCTCCACAAATATAACACCATAAAATGTTAGCTCTGGAATGTTCCTTAGAGTTTTTGGTACAACCTTCAACCCAGTAAAAGAATCTCTATGTCATCTCTCTCAGATAATTAGTTTCTGTTTGAACATTTTCTGTTAGTAAGTTATTTTAAATAGAATCTCGCCTGGTATTCTTCTACTTCTTGAAAGTTCTTACTTAACATTGAAATCAACCTCCTTTAACTCCATTCAAAGTGCAAGCTTTGTCATCTGGAATCCCATAAAGTCTCATCTCTCCTCCACAGGACAGCTCAGAGCTGAACTAAGCTGGTTGCCTACATTTCTAAAGGTTAATATCTTTCTTGTACTCAACCTCAGGACAATCTCTCTCCACTTCCATTCTTTATTGCCTCTCACACTCTGTGCAGACACCCAAAGATCCACACTGTGAGAAGTTCTATGATCATGCTTATAGGTTCTCCTAGAATACATTCACCTCTTGCTATCTTCCTATTTCACCTCCTCTTAATCACAATGTGGTCTTTTTTTTCCAGTTTGAAAACCAAAACATTCCCTGAACAAAAAAGTTCTGTCATTCATTGAGGGCCTGATAGGTGTCAGGCACTGAACTAAATGCAAAGATGGGAAAGACACAAAGATGGGAGAAATACAATACTCTCAAGAATTTTATAGTCCATTGGAGGGAAAGAGACACAGTTAAATATATAGATAAAGAGAATGAAAATAATGTGATAGGTGCTATTCCTTCTTTTTCTCATTTTTAAGTTTTTTATTTTAATTCCAGTGTAGTTAACATATAGTGTTACATTACCTTTAGGTGGACAGTATAGTGACTTAACAATTCTATATGTTACTCAGTGCTCATCATGGTAAGTGCTATTCTTTCAAATGTTTCAAGAAATTTATAATCATATAGGAGAACTATATGATTTCTGTCTGAAGGAAGAGAGTGAAAGGGAGGGAGATATCCTCTACCATGGGAAACAAAAAAGGCAACATATAAAAGTCACAACTTGAGGAAATAAAAATCACATTTTATATAATAGTTACAGTATCTATATATATTTGAGGTAGTAGTGATCTCCTCCTCTGTGGTTTCAAACTTCTACCCTTCTCAGAATATAATTTATCCCATAAAACTCTTATGGGATATTTTCCTGCACACAATAGCTCAATTCTTATTACCTAAGAGAGAAAATACAATAATATTAATTTCTGTACTGTCTTTACCCTCAACTAATACTATTTCTCTACTTATGTCCTTCATTTCAGTATGCTCAAGAAAATTACAATTTCAACAGGTTCTAATTTTGGCTTTCAGCCTTTTAATCTGGGTATACTAACATTTCCAAATTACTGCCTCTCTTACCACACCTCCTTCTTATGGAGATCACTGTACCCTCAGACCCTAGAAAGGGAGCTCACAGCTGAATCTCCACTCCATACTCACAGTGAGAAAACATCTTGTCAGGATTTAGACAATAGTCAATTGGAAGACCATTAGCTCTTACACTGTATTGTCAGAGGTAGAGTAACCAGCAAGGCACATGGAAGGCAAGGGCAGAGAAAAGAAAAGATGAATAAGCAGGCCATGAGTTAGCAGTGTAAGCCAACCGAGAGAAAGAAAGAATGGCTCAAGCATGCAAGAGTCACAGAAGCCAAAGCCCAATGTGCCTCAGGAGTGGTGGACAGAAGAGCCTCTATTCACAACTTGCTCATTCCAGTCCTTTCGTGGGTGTCTGAGCAGGACTTAGTCTTATGAACTTTTCTAACTGCAATAGCACCTGCTATGTTCTTTCAATAAAATTCCTTTCTATACGAGCCAGAATGAGTGGACTTCTGTTCTTTGCAGCAAAGTAATCCTTAACTAATACTCATATTTTTCTTAGAGTCCAACTTGTTCTTGGCCACACTACACCAGGACAGCTTCCAACACTCTGTGCAGGAAAATAATATGTAGGACTATGATTAAGCAAATGGTAATATGTTTCTAAATTTTTTATTGCATCTTAAAGTTAAATGAACAAGGGAAGAGTGTTTCATGCTATTTCCTTTGTATAATAAGAAAATGGAAGTGTTTGATGAAAAGGGCAGTAAATGAAGTGGAAGGATTTGTATACTATCTCTGAAGTAAAAAAAAAAAAAAAAGTTTGAATGTTTTGATATGGGGTAGCATAAAGATGAATCCAGAGCTGCAAAAAAAAAATCCTAGGATACACCAATCATTTTTTTTTTCTTAAGATTTTATTTATTTATTTGACATAGAGAAAGACACAGCAAGAGAACGAACACAAGCAGTAGGAGTGGGAGAGGGAAAAGCAGGGTTCCTGCTGAGCAGGGAGCCCTATGTGGGGCTTGATCCCAGGACTCTGGGATCAGGACCTGAGTCGAGGCAGACATTTAACCAACTGAACCACCCGGGTGCCCCTAGGATACACCAATCTAATAGAAGAAATAACTAATCCAAGTAGACAAAATAAATAAATAAATATGTACTTTATATTTATATATTTTAAATAATAAAATAATACACAAGAGTCCTAAGCAGTCAGTTCTTTTTCTTGTTGACTGTGCTGTTCTCTTACTGCAAACTTCCCATTAGACTGCCGCATTTAGAGTCGCCATGAACCAGATGACAGGACACAAGTGGAACAAGTGGAGAAAAAAATAGGACTTTCCCTTTCACACCAGGAAATATAAGCTTATTAAGATCCTCTGATTAATTTGTCCACATGTCTGTTTTTTCAAGCAAAACTCCATACACTTACATATACTCATCAGGGAGGAAATAAATTATAACTAGAAGTAGGCAGCAGTAAGATTCAGAGTTCATAATAGTAGTCTCATTCCCCAGCTGTTAGAAATTGAGAAAAACGGTTTCTTTCTTTCTTTTTTTTTTTTTTTTAAAACACCTACCTGGCTCCACTCATGGGCTGAAATGAGAATCAAATGTGAATATGAATGTATCTTGCAAAATTTAAAAAGGCTCTATGATGGGGCGCCTGGGTGGCTCAGTGGGTTAAAGCCTCTGCCTTCGGCTCAGGTCATGATCCCAGGGTCCTGGGATCGAGCCCCGCATCGGGCTCTCTGCTCAGCAGGGAGCCTGCTTCCTCCTCTCTCTCTGCCTGCCTCTCTGCCTACTTGTGATCTCTGTCTGTCAAATAAATAAACAAAATCTTTAAAAAAAAAAAAAAAAGGCTCTATGACTGTAAGATACTGTTCAATGTTGGGTACATATTTTTCTTTTTTTGCAAATGTGGAAGGAATAGGGAATAAAATAATGTGCTTCTCTTATCCTCTCCCTCCTCCACTTCCTTTAAAAGTTTGAAAAGTAGTAATTAAAACTTCAGATAAATCCAAAGTTTTCTCATCCATAATGTCTTCATTGTTTCCTGGCTCTTTGAATGTCAATGAGTATATAGCTCAAAATTACTCCTGTCAATTATGAAGGTCCTTATCTTGGCATTGATTTTTACATGCACAGATCAATAGCAGGATATGGCCCAATAATTAATATTGGGAAACTGAATTGCTTTTTTTCCCAGGCACTTAGCTTTAACCATGGAAGTATTTCTCTTTTACTAATACTGTGTTTTTATATTTATCCCATTTTGTTTCTAAGACAAATTCTCCCACATAACAATACAAATTATTTTTAACTCATCAAATAGACCTTTGTACCTGCTACATATTTTAAACAAGGCTGATGACTAAGCAGTAATATATAAAATATTCCATGAATAAGTATTTTAAATACAAATTCTTTACTCCATACTTTTCTGTACAGTCTTCCTCATGAACTCTGTAACACTGCTGTAATTTCACTCAAAGTCTGTTTTTTTTTTCTTTTCAATGAACATTATTATGTGCCCAGCATTGTGTGAGGCACTGGGGATATAAAAATAAATAAGACATTGTCCCTTTAATAACTTCACCATCCATTAAGTGGTAAAGGACATCATAATAAACACACAGTGATCTGTACAACAACAAATGTAAGCAGAATATGCAGTAGTACTTAGAGGTTTTCTTTTAACATGTAGCTGGTTCATACTGACTTGAGATAGTTGATTGTATACCTTTTCCCAACTGTATTCAGTGACCTCACAATGGGATTTCAAAATCAACTATGGTGGAACTATTTATACAATGGGAATAGTCAAATAACATTAATGAGAACTCCCACCATTTCCTGCCCCAAGAAAGTCATTTGTTAAATGTTCACTCACACCATTATCTGTATCCCTTCCTGGGAGATTACGGAATGGTGAAGGCGGAACCAGAGAAGCTGACCTTCAAATCCCTTTATTATCCTACGCAACATAACACAAGTGAAAAAAGGTTTTTATAAATTGTACTTGTGTTTTTGCATAATCATTTAACAATTGCAGTATAAGGTCAATTGTCTGGAAGAATGGAACTGTGTTAACTTTTTAATTCTTTGGACAGCTGATCAAACAGGCCAAGAAGCTGTGTACTGGCCGTTTAAGTGAACAAATAAATACAAAAAGTACATATCAACAAGGTAATTTCTGTCACTGATTTAATTTGTATTACAGCATTTGTATTACAGCATTTTCAAATTTGCATATGTAATTTGAAATGTATATTTCAAATTAAATTCAAAAATTTAATTTGTATTACAGCATTTTCAAAAATATATTTCCTAGTACTTTTAAGGATTTATGCTATCGTAGATGTTTAAAATGTATAGGGAATTGTGACAAAATAAACCTTACTGGTATTACTTTGTCTTTGAATAGGCATGGCAGGTAGTTAAATAACTGACTATTCAAATTCAGATGAGGTACCAATTAGGATAGAAAATCAAATACAGGTCAATATATGATGAACCTCTGAGTTCACTATAGGTTAAAAGTCACAAGAGTTTCATATAACATCCTAACAATCTGAATGAAAAGGTTTACCAAGGAGAGCTTGTTCTCTCTCTCCTCAGAGAGCTTCAGTCTGTGAAGTTATGCATGCCACCACATTCTTCTTTTTTTATTATTATTATAGAATAAAGTATCAATAGAGAAAATCTCAAAAACATAGGTCAATGAAGTATATAAAAGTATAAGCCTGCCATTCACAAATAATCCCTATTTAATGCGCTTCCATTCATGTGTGTATTTATATACACATACATATACATATCTATATTTTATAGACAGATACGAGAGTTAGATTTGAAACTGCTTTGGTATATCGAATATATAGTTTTGTATTATTACATATCATTATTACAAAATTTAAATGCCAACAATGTGTTTCTTTATATAGGTTCATTACTATCTAGTTAAATAATCCCTTATAGGGCGCCTGGATGGCTCAGTGGGTTAAGCTGCTGCCTTCAGCTCAGGTCATGATCTCAGAGTCCTGGGATCGAGTCCCGCATCGGGCTCTCTGCTCGGCAGAGAGCCTGCTTCCCTCTCCCTCTGCCTGCCTCTCCATCTACTTATGATTTCTCTCTGTCAAATAAATAAATAAAATATTTAAAAAAAAAAAATAATAATCCCTTATATGTAAGTTGTTTCCAGTTTTTTTCCTATAAATTATACAGTGATGACCATCCATGAAGTTAATCCTCACATATGCACATATCATTAATAGAATAAGTCCTTTAAGATGTTAGTTCGGGATCAAAGGGTAAAATAATTCTAAGAGTTCTGAGAAGCTGTTCTTCCATAGAAATTTTACCGATATTTTCTTTACCACAATGTATTCAAGTAACATTTCTCTATATCTGCACCAAAACCATTTTTTTTCCCCAGTGAAGATTAAAAATTCCTACACTTCCTTTCATTTATAGTCCTTTGAGCATAAATAAATTAAACAGGCTTTTATAAGTTCAAAAAGTCCTAAATTTATCAGTCACTTGAATTTCTTTGTGAAGCTCCCATCCATGTCCTTTGTCCAATTTTTTTTGAGAAAATAAAAACTTTTTATGTAGTAAGTACATGAATTATTTTGTCTGTATGTTATAAATATTTCCTCAATGTTATATGCTAATGAATTTCAGGGTCAATATCGCTTCTATGTTACTTTCCTTATGACATTTACCTATTGTAAAACAAATCCATTTGTTCTATCACCTACAAAATAAATGACCTCCTCAACTTAAAAATGTCATTAACCATAATGATAATGGTGGCAATTATTAAATAACTTACATTTGTACAACATATAGATTTGGTATGTTTATAAAGTGCATTTATGAAACAAGTATAAAGCATGTAGCTGTGTTGTGTTCCCAATGCAAATTGCTATATATTATAGGAGTTATTCAAAACCAAATTTTATTATACTTAAGAAAATAATAAATTATCTTACAATATTAATGCATATTACAGATGAATAAACTGAGAAACAGAAAAACTACATGACTTAGTCTAATCACAGATAATGCTTAAAAATAATTTCTTCTAACTCCAATTCAACAGTATGTTATCCAAATAATAGACCAAAGAGACAAAACACCCACCAACTGGTCCAATCTATATTTCCAGGATTATTCTAATTTCTTCCAATAAACAAGGCTGATCTCCCATTAGCACACCTAACATCCAAAAGCCACTTTCATTTCTAGCAACCTGAACCAGCTCAGGCAACAGTCAAAATGGCAGCCATGCCCTTTCACTATCTCTCCACATACGTATAGCATTTTCCAAGACCAACTCAAGTTCATCTGCTTTCATAAACTCTTCCCCTATTTCCTAGCTCCAGAATGACCTAGAACATTTTTCATTTTTATTTCATACATAGTTCACAACAATAATAGCAAATACACACTGACCATTTTCAAGTGAAGAAACTGAAGCACACCACACATCATATGGTTATTTTGGGCTCTGTATATTCACCAGTGTATATCTGTCTTCCCTATTAGCTTGCAGGGACATATCTTAACTCATTTATATTTCCCTCAGCAACATGCGCAGCATTGTACATACCCCAGACACCATATAAATGCTCACTGAGCAAACATTATCTATGCTGTTACCAGATTATTCATTTAGCAGCTCTTTATCTGCATAAGTAGTATATACATTATATGAATCAGTTAATGATTATAATGCATCTTAGGTAATAATAGTTAAGAATCCTTTTTAACCACTATTATCTTATTACCAAAGATTAGATTTAACTATGTTTAAGACTGGGACAATTTAGTTATATGACCAGCATAAATTCTGTTTACCACTGCCCTTGCTAGAACTACACTATGAAAATTGATCACTATAAGCAATTGTTTGCTCACATTTGTTTTTGTGACTCAGGAGCAAAGTATTTCCCTTAGCTGATGATAACACATCATAACTGCCCCAGATATGTTATTCAAAGGAAGTTATATCAGTTTGAGTTTCCACAGAGGATACGCTAATCATATAAATAAATTATACATGGGTACAGGAAATTGCATTATAGCAAAGTGGACAAATTGAGTTTAAGAGAAGAAAACATAATTGTGTAATTTTAGTAAGGAATAAATATTGACCAAAATGCACATTTTTGCAAGGAATGTTATCTCTGATCAGCAACAAACATGTTTCTTGATCAATATTTGTAGTTTGATTCATTTTCCTGCCATATAGAACTTGATGGGCTCGTCAATATATACAAAGGTTAAAAAAAAAGAAAGAAAGAAAAAAAAGAGGGAAGGTCAATTTTAAAATAAGCTTTTCTAAAAGTTCCTTTTCTCTTTCTTTCTTTCTTTCTTTCTTTCAAAGTTTCTTAAAGGTCTGTAGGAACACCGGAGCAGCAGAAAGTGGGATCTGCTGAAAGAAAGGAATTTGGTGATAAACCTAGTAAATTACTGATCCAAGACGTATAGCAGAAAGTGATACCGGAGGAGGGGTCATGTTTTTGAAAGCCTTGAATGCAATACTCTGGTGATAAAACCTTATTTTTTATGAATTAGAAAGCAAAAAATAATAATAATAATAAAGAGTGAGCAAAGGATCACTGACATCACAACAACCTATGCAGTATATAGATTGTTTTTGTCTGTAAGTGTGAAAGTGCAGTATAGGGAGGCAACAAGCCAAAGGACAGCAAAAGAATGAAAATTACACACATCTGTATCAGTACCTTTCCAAAGCAAAATGATTTTTAGTGAACTTTTCCGAATCCAGAATTTCAGCATGAACATGATGACAAAATACAAGCCTCATTAAGAAGCAATGACTTTCTTTTTTCTTTTTTTTGTAATTTAATTTTTTTTCCCAGTGTTCCAAGATTCATTGTTTATGCACCACACTCAATGCTCCATGCAGTACATGTCCTTCTTAATACCCACCACCAGGTTCACCAAACCCCCCAGCCCCTCTCCCCTCCAAAACCCTCAGTTTGTTTCTCAGAGTCCACAATTACTCATGGTTCATCTCCCCCTCTGATGACTTTCACAAGCTGTCTCGAAGCATTGAACCAATATCCATTGAAGGTACTATCATCTCTACCTAGAATCCAAGATTACAGAATTGTTTTGATAATAGAGATTCCTTGATCAATACAATGTCTCTTTAAGAATGGGCCTCAGGCCCAACTAATTGGGATTCAAGGGGAGACTCCCATCAACATTCATGTGGTGACCTCTAGATTCCACAAGTGCAGACATTTCTGTTCACAACAAGGGACAGGAGTAGCAACACACTTAGAGTCAGACTATAAAAAAACTGTATCAATTCCTATAGGGATACACAAGTCAACATCAGCAGAGACTATACAAAGAAAAAAACCAGAATTATATAGAAACATTTTTTTTTAAATACTCTCAATACATCAAACTCAAGTGAGGTGGTCTCAGCATAGGCAATGAACTCTGGAGGCAGAAATGGTTCAGTAAGTGAGCAGTGGACTGAAGAAGGATAAAAAGCCATGAGAAAGAATTCTATAACATCAGTCTGCATCCAACTGAGTATGAACCCAAACTGATTTGAGCAACTGAAGAACTGCTTGCTAGATAGAACACTATTTTCTGCAGCAACAGGTCTCTCAAGATAGGATTATTGAAAATATCAGATATTTAAATGTCCAATAGGGCATCCCTGAAAGACAGATGTGAGAGAAAAGAATGAGAGGAAAAAGAAGACCTGCCAGGTATTTACTTAGGGATTCTTGGCACATAGTATTTTCAAGATGAATGTTCTTTCTGTTGAGATGTGCTGGGTTTTCAGATTGTAAAAGCAATTACAAGCATAAAAAATTTGCAAGACACAAAAATTATAAAAATAACTGAGAAAATGGCCTATAATTTCATCATCTAGAAATAATCAGGGTTAATATTTTGAGATGTTTTCTTCCAATCTTTCAGTGATACAAATATCTATAATTTCTAGAAGATTTGGAAACATGATGATTGTATGTTATTTCTGTTCATTTAAAAATATGATATCTTCCTACATCATTAAATAAAATTCAAAATGTAAAAGTAAAAATATAGTTACATCTAGGTTCTTTGCTTGTAACAAAGGTACTCTTTGGTGGGGATGTTGATAGTGGAGAGGCTATGCAAGCATTGTAGGGACAGGGGTATATGGAAAATCTGTGTACTTTCCTGCACTTTTGCTGTTATCCTAAAGCTGCTCTAAATTAACACAAAAATGGAAAAACTTGCCCTATCAAATATGAAGACATATTGCCACCATAATTAAAACATTGTGATAGTATCAAATATATAGAATAGTTAGAATAAATAGACCCATACCTATTTGGAAACTTGATTTATGACACAGTGGACATTATAAATCAATGGGAAAGGATGAACTATTTAATACCTTTTCTAGGGGGGCACCTGGGTGGCTCAGTGGGTTAAAGCCTCTGACTTCGGCTCAGGTCATGGTCTCAGGGTCCTGGGATCGAGCCCACATCGGGCTCTCTGCTCAGTGGGGAGCCTGCTTCTTCTTCTCTCTCTCTCTCTCTCTCTGCTTGCCTCTCTGCCTACTTGTGATCTCTGTCTGTCAAATACATAAATAAAATCTTTAAAAAAATAAAAAAATTTAAAAATAAAACAATTGTTTAATACCTTTTCTAGGAATATTGGTTATCCAAATGAAATCAAATCTTTACCTTATAGCATACACAAAAACGAATTCCAGGTGTGTTTAAAATGTATACACAAGTGGCAAAACTATAAGTCTTAGAAGATATTGGATATTTTCTGCATTACTTCTAGGTAGGGAAGAATTTCTTTAAGAAGATACCAAAAGCAAAGCCAAAAACAAAACAAAACAAAAAAAGATTATAAATTTGACTATATCGAAATTAGGCATGTCTTTATTGAAAGACAATAGGAAATGAATATACATATGTATATACATATACATCTATCTATATTTATAGATACATATAAAATATATGCAGATCATATATTAAATATATGCAGATATGTATTACATACATGCATTAACAAATTTTTAAATAGATAAATGACTGAGTTCACTTTAGCACACCATAACTGCTCTACATCAAATGTCTTTTCCACCTTAAGTTAGTCTGATAAATTCCTGTAGTACCTTTAATACATCATGAACCTTTTAATTCTGAGAACATGTGTCTGACAGTCACTCTCTACCTCACTTGGCTAAGCAGTCATTCATCTATCCTTTGTGCCATTTTGTACCTTGCACGTTCCAACAATTAGAGCATCTCCTTCATGAGTCAGGTACTGTGAGAAGAGCTTTCTTAACATCTGCTACCTCATTTCTTCCTCACCACAATATTTGTGTTGTGATGCATTAGTCTCTCAATTTTAGAGATGGAGGCAATGAAAATCAGTACATTCAACCTAATAAAGTCTCACACATCAAAGAGGCAGAGCTATAATCTGAACTCTGGTCTGATTGTTGCTAAGGCTCTATCATTCAGGGCCCCTATGTAATAGTATACATACTGCAATGCTTACATCAAAGTTTTGTTTTGTTTTAAGGCTATGTAGTTATCTATTGCACAAATTATCCTGAAATTTAATGGTTTTAAACCTCAAATTTTAAATAAAGTTTAAACATTGTTATATTTCATGATTTTATGGGTCTGGAATTCAGGAGTCTTAGCTGTATTATTTTCCTATTCCACTCTGTGTTGACTGAACCCACTTGGTAAGCACCCAACAGAGAAGTCAGCCAAGACAGCATCACTAAAACATCTGGTGCCTAAGCAGAAATGACTGGTAGGCTGAGCTCACATGAGTCCACTGACCACCTCTCTAGCTTGTGTATCTCTACTTAGTAGTTTCAGAGTGATCAGGCTTCTTACACAGAGACTCAGGACTCCCAGAGAGAGTGCTCCAAGAGACAGAAATTAGAAACTGGCAGTTAAGTCTTTCACCCAGAAACTAGTACAGTGTCACTTCTACCCTATTCTATTGGTCAAAAGAGTCCCAGATCAAGGAGAGGAAACATAGATTATAAGTCTCATTAAAAGGAGTATGAAATAATATGCAACTGTCTTTAATCTTCCATATCACAGAAAATATTGATGACAGATTTGAAGAAAATATTATTCATACCTAAAACCAACAAGAAACTAGAACAGCTCTGTCCTAAACAACTTTCTGTGATAATGGAAATATTCTCTGCATAATCCAATACGGGAGCCATATGGTAGAAACATGTGGTTATTGAGCATTTGAAATGTAGCTAGTGTGACCAAGGCACTGAATTTTAATTTTATTTAATTTTCAATTAATTTAAATTCAAATATTCATAAGTGGTTAGTTGCTACTGTATTGGACAGCATAGCTCTATAATATAAAAGATATTCCGGCAAATCAACAAGAAAACAACAGGGAACCAAAATAAAAATGGCCAAAAGATACAAATGGATAAGTCACGGGGCAGACACTGACTCTCAAGTACATAGAAAGGTATTCAAGCTCAATAATAACCAGAGAAATAGAAATTAAAATGATGATATACTTTACATCTATCTGAGTAACAAAATTAGAATATAGAAAATGTAAAATGTTGCTGGAAATATAGAAAAAGAACCACCCTCTTCCACTGCTAGTATGAGGAGAGCCTGGAATAGCTATTTCTGAGAACAATCTAGCATCACTTGGTCCAATTAAGTAATCATATATGCTTATCATTGAAAGCAAGCTTTATGAGACTTGTATAAGAATATTCACTGTAGCAGGGAGGGGGAGATAAGTTAGGAATCCATAACTGGAGGAAGGGTAAAAGTAAAATGTGGTCAATGAATATTGTGGAATATTACAGTCATTAGAAGCAATGGTTACAACAAAACTACATATAGCAAAATGGATGGATCCTAAATATACAACACTGAGTTGCAAAATTAAGAAACATTACCAGCCTCATAGCACAATGCTTTTGAAAAATACAATTGCATATGCATACAAAGCAACAATACATATTCTACACAGTTATATATAAGTTTAGGGACACTTAAATACATTGTTGGTTTGCAAACCTAAAAGCTTCGTGAATCAAATCTGAAACTGGACCCCATACACAGAGTACAATGAGAGACTGAAGAAAGAGTCAGGCCACTCCAGATTGGTAAGTGATAGTTTTAGTAAGCCGGGAACTTATCTACAAGGCTTGTCTTGGGCAGCATCATGACAAGTGGATCTCCCCACCTACTCGCCTCAATCTTAAGAGTTTACAGAAAAGCCTTAACGGGGCTCAGTCGCATATATTATCCAGATGATCTCAACAACACATTGCTCTCCCAAGGTTGGCATCCTGGAAATGGCTTTAGCTATGGGAACAGTAGCCAGACAGGACAGAGGGTGAGGAGCTTCCTATTGTCTGGGACCAGCTCTTGAGCCAACCTGCAGTCAAGCCCTCTCGATGACTTTCTTCAAGGAGGGAGGAGGGTATTATGTATGCATGCCTGGCTTCCAGAATTGTGAAAAAAATAAATTTTTATTGTGTCAGCCACCAAATTTGTGTTCATCTGTGACAGCAGCCACAGGAAACTAATAACTAACCACTAAAGGGGAAGTGAAAGATACTGAGAGATTAATGGCTTTGCTAAAGTCCAAAAACACCTACTGCAGACTGGCCTAAGCCGTAAGTTTATTAGGCAGGGTGGCAGTCCCTAGTGAGTAGGAATATCACCCAGTGACCAGATTAGAAATATCCCCAGTGGTTTGATATCCAGAACATTCCTAGATATTTTCAGCCATCTCACTCTGGACCAAGAGAAACTCAGTCCCCTCTCCCATTTCTATAGTCCCTCCCTTCCCAGCTCCTGATTACAGTCTAAAGTATGACTCTTTCCCCAGGTCCGAAGCGTAAGAACTGCACCACCTTTTTTTTTTTTTTCCCCTGCATCCCCTTATAACGACTCTGTAGCCTCTCCACATGATTTCCTTTATCCCTCATAGACATCCAAAAGCATGACATTAAATGCAAAATAATTACACTATCATGGTTACAGGAGAGTTGCTCTTTCCCAAACTCTGCTTTTCTCTCTGCTTCAAGGTTCTTAACCTTGGCTCATCAGAATCACCTGGGGTTTTCTGAAGTTTACTGATGTGTTAGTCCCATCCTCTGAGATTCTAATTTAATGTGCCTGGGGTGCAGCTTGGGTTCAGGGAATTTTAAACACTCCCTGGGTGATTCTCACTTGCAGCCAAAGTTGAGGACTTGCTGGTCTAGCCTGTCTTTTCCTTCTAATCTGCTCCAGGGGAAAGAAGGAACAGGATCTCCATTCAATGTACCCAAAAGTAAAAACTAATAATATTTATTTTTCTATAAATATCAATGATTTAAATCTAACTCTTATTTGTGAGGTGAACATTGGTGAGTATTAACAAAGGATTCACAAGCATTGAGTAGATACAGGAAGACAGGGCCATCCTCAAGCCTCCTGGTCATGCCTTAACTGGGAAGAACCTAGGCTTTACCCATAGTTCCTTTACTGGCAACACACATCAATGATGCTGAAAGCCTAAAAGCAACTGCTGGATCCAGCTGAGGTCACTCACTCAACAGGAAGCCAAATTCCCTTTCTCTCCCAAGCCAATCCCAGTCTTGGCACTGCAGCCTGAAATTTCTGAAAACAGCTTGCCACTCAGTTTGCAGCACCGATGACTTAAGGACATTTTTAAGTGTTGTGGAGCTTAACATCCACGTATTTCCTCCTATGTTCTAATTTCCTGCTTCTCCACACTATTTATGTTCACCTGTTACCCAATTAGCACCCCAGTAAGCTGAACTCCTGTCGTTGTTTTACCCTAGCAATTAACCCTCTCCAGCACCCCCCTCTGTAAAGAGCTTCTGATTAAAATAAACTGCTCGATTATTCACCTAACGACAGGAAGCATGCCACAGTAGACAAGAAGAACAAGTTTTTCCCCCAGATCTCTAAATGTGTCCAGTATTGGCAGAGAAAAAAGATCTTCCTGAAATAACCTAAAGGACTTGGTCGAGGTTTATGGTAAGGGCACAAATTTATAAAATATCAGCACCTGTCTAATAGTTTTAAGATGATCAGCACCTCTAGTCTGAAGAAAATGCTAAAATACAGAGGAAATTCAGTTGCTTTCACTTTTTTTTTAAAATTCTATAAACTGGTGACATGAATTTCTCATTAATGAACCATAGTGACATACAGGAAAGATGTAAGAGAAGGCAGGGAGGAAGAAAGTAATAGAGAGGAAAATAGAAGGAAAGGAATTACTTAAATACTAAGTTACCCAACGCCCTGAAGGGATGTTCTGTTTAAGTAGTATTTCTTTATGACTGAAAAGTATTGTGCACATGATGCACAGCTTTCCTATTATTAAGAATATAACATAACATATTTAACACAGAAACTCCAATTTAATATAAATTTTTCTGGAAAATGTTGGAAGAACCTCAGAATTCTGAGTGCCTAAGAACATCTTCATGAACCACAACTTTGCCAGGCAATATAGCAGGGATAATATTAAGTTGATAATACCTATATAATTCTGTGGTTCACATTGTAAAATTTACAATTAATGGTGAGTCAGAGATGCGGTAACACAATTTTCCTGGAGGGTACACACTGTCATGTAAATATCAAAGTGTGTCATATCTTATTTGTAATATTTTAAGGAAAAGTTCCTTTTTAATCTAGACAGCTATTTATTGATCACCTTGTGTTCTATTTTTCTTTACCCACACGTTATTCATAAGGCAATTATCCTACAATCAAAAAGGAAGAAGGCGTGCTCACTTCGGCAGCACATATACCAAAATGGAAGAAGGCACACGCAACCAACAGAAGCCCGTGTGTGTAAGTGGCCAGAAACAATCAAGAAAATGAGTTTAGTTTTATCTGGAAAGAAAGTTATTAAAAGTTACAATTTTTAATACAAGATTGCCTGCTAGGCAACTGAGGCAGAAGGTATTTCCAAGAACCACACTCTGAAAATGCACTCAAATGGTCCTCTGCTTTTCTTTTCTTTTTTTTTTTTTTTTTAAAGATTTTATTTATTTATCTGACAGAGAGAAATCACAAGTAGATGGAGAGGCAGGCAGAGAGAGAGAGGGAGGGGGAAGCAGGCTCCCTGCCGAGCAGAGAGTCCCATGCGGGACTCGATCCCAGGACCCTGAGATCATGACCGGAGCCGAAGGCAGCGGCCTAACCCACTGAGCCACCCAGGTGCCCCAGTCCTCTGCTTTTCTATGAGTTTTCTGAAATCTTTCTACTGCAGAAACTGCAAAAGCCAGGCATTTTAAGGCTGCTGGGGTCTGTTTTCTCTAGCAAGGCTAGATTCTCCCTTTTCCAGAAGCCTTCATTAACTGAAATACTAATCCTACCTAAATTTGCATGGGGGAAAAAAAAGACCCTCTTGCATACTAAACTATGTAAACCCATGAAAACTGTTTGCAAACAAGAAGTGGCCGGCTCATAGCTGTGACTTTCCTGCTCCAAAAGAAAGCAGCTTGCCAGCTGCAGTGCCCGGAAGCAGAGAAGAGCACAGTCACAGCTCCCTATGAATTTTTTTTCCCCTATGAAATTTTAACAATTCATTAACAGGAAAAGGCTGCATAAAGGGATGCAGGATCAGAAGCAGCTTGGCAGCATCAAATTTTGAGAGAATGAAGGATGGAGAAAGGGGAGATGTGGAAATTTAGGCTGAGAAGGAAAGGAAAAAGAGGAGGGAGATTTGATAGAAATAGGAACAAAGAGAGACTGGAAGCTAAAAGAGTAGGAGAGATTAGAGGATGGGGGAGAGGAAAGGGAAGAAGGGATTTGAATAAAATTCAAATCTCTAATCTGATTCTACTTTTAATCTTCTTCAGGGGCGGGGGCAGGCTGAATGTATGATGTTGACTGTTCCACATTTTTTCTGAGCCACCCCTAACTGACCAAACCATGTGTTAAAAACAGTTTCCCTCCTGGAAGGGATTATGCCCTTTGACTTTCAAAGACATCTCTCCCCTTCCCAACATCAATAAGGCTAGATGTGGTGTGTGCGCTGGTGTGGAGCACAGCGGGGCGTCTGCAGAGCTAGGAAATTACACAGAAGTCAGACAGTCTGGCGCAGGGGACGCACTGTTTCTTAAACACCCTTATCTCGGACACTGTAGGCACATTTGTCTGTAAATATACATGTTATGTATGTTCCCATGTAAATAAATAAGTTTAAATACAATTTCCAAATGAACAACACGAGAAAAAATTGTCAATTTTTGAGGGTGTCAAATAATGACTGCAAACAAAGTGTTTTGCAGCCGCCGGCAGCCTAGCCCAACCCATCCCTGAGGCCACCCTGCCATCTAGTGGGACTCTGCCAGAACTCCTCCTGCAGCCACAGGCGGCCTCATTTACCCTCACAGCTGGAGACAGGGAAGTGTATTCTCCTAAATGTGTTAACTTAGCAGTGCTATACACTAGAAACAAATTAATATATAATTCTTCTGTGTCTTAAGGTCATTACTGTTGAGGCATAAATTAATAGAGCTATTCCAGTTAATTCATTTTGGCATTTGCTTCTGCATGTCTGAGTGCATATGTGAAAATAGGCCTCCCCTCAGTGCCTTTGGGGGAGAGAAGAAAGGAGGCCTAAAAGTAGCTTAGGCAGATGAGCAGACTCTCTGACCTAAAAGGTATCGGTAAGGGCGATACCTTCCAGATGCAGCTGCTTTACCTTTCTCACCACTCTGAGCCCCATTTAACAAAATTCTTAACAACAGCCAAGCTGAAATACGGGATGGTGGGTGGGTTTTGGGGTGCCAGCAGAGGGGGCAGGCTCTGAGGGACACCATCATCAGAAGGCAGCATTGCAAACATATCTGGTTCAGCTATCTATGAGGTAGAATGTCCTGTCATAGGCAAACATGGGCTACTCCTTAAGAATAGAAGGAAGTGGCATTTCAATATTGAGTCTGACCACCCTGGCTACTGAAGAGGCTATAAGGATGGTCATCTGCTCTTACCCCAGAGGTAGCTATATCTTTATCTTATGGGTGAGTTTCCAGATCATATTCAATCTACAGCATGGCTCTCCTACTGTGGAAAAAACACAGAGCAACAGAAAGGGAAGACCAGTGTGGGAGGGAGATAAAATTTTCCCCACCTGATTTCAACTGTTCCTAGGATGCACTGGGACACAGGTATTTGAGGAATGGGTTACACAGACTTCTTTTTTGCTTTGTTTTGGTCTGTTTGGAAATTTCTGATGAAACTCTGGAGCTCCACCCACTTCTCAAGGGAATTCCATAATAGCCAGGGTAAATGCATATTGGAACATCAGATCATCCCCAAATTTTATTTTCATCAGGGCTACTGTCATTCACATAAATATTACACTCTAAAACAAAGATATCTAAAAATGCCTTCAGGCTTCTGTTCCTGGAAAAATAAAATGTTCTCTTGAAATGTGTCTTGTGAAGAGGTTGGGGGGGGGGGGGTTTCTGTATGTCCATTATGACCAGAACTGTTTAATAACTGCCCTGGACAAGCAGGCCTGGAATCAGAACCATGTATTCCCTCAACATCTCTGTAAAGTAAATTAACCAAACCAATATACTATAGTATTGGCAATATAAATGTTGTAAGATAAAATACTCCAAAGAAACTTCAGCACCTAATAATTTAGTTATAAAGAAAAAATTAACTCAAAACAAAAACAGGTCGGGGCGCCTGGGTGGCTCAGTGGGTTAAGCTGCTGCCTTCGGCTCAGGTCATGATCTCGGGGTCCTGGGATCGAGTCCCGCATCGGGCTCTCTGCTCAGCAGGGAGCCTGCTTCCCTCTCTCTCTCTGCCTGCCTCTCCATCTACTTGTGATTTCTCTCTGTCAGATAAATAAATAAAATCTTTAAAAAAAAAAAAAAACAAAACAAAAACAGGTGATGCAAAACATCCTCAGTCGAAATTTCTGAACTTTAACTATGCCTTAAATCACCCGCAAGACTTATACAAATGCAAAGGACCAGGCCATCCAAAGGCCCAGTCTCTGGGTGCAGCCTTTTTGTTTTTGCAAACTTCCGTAGACAATCCTGATGCAGAGCCAAGCTGAAAACCAATGATTCAACGTTACAAAAGAAAAAAGAAAGTAATCCTTGCATGAGTAATTCTGTTGAGCAACCATAAATGAGAACAAGCATACGAAATGGAATTCCAGATGGCTCGGCATGGACTTTAGCCACTGTGGGTGTTTGAGAGGTGAAACCAGTGAGAGTAAGGGTTAGTTCTAGACACAGAAGGTGTCCTGGAGAGGGCAGACCTTCAAGAACGGGTAGAAGATAAACAGAGCAAGAAAAAAAGAGCAGGTATTCCAGGTGAGTACATTAGCACTGCTACAGGAAGACAGACCGCAAGTTCTAAGGATCATGGAGAGCTGCCCAAGGAAACAGAGCATGTTTGAGAACAGTGAGCCCCGTCCAATTCCAGGGCAGAAAATGGCCAGAGTACAGCCATCAGAGTAAAAAGAAGAAAGTACTGAACAGTCTGAAATGCCCTATCTTAACAAGGGCATACATCTCACTTTTATCCAAGGCCTCCCTGACTGCCTCACTTCGGGGTATTTTGAATCCCTTAGAAGTAAATGGCTGGTTTCTCCCATTGTGCTGTTACCTGGGAGCTAAAGATTTCCACTTCTGGTGAGATAATGCACTCAGCTGCATTAAGCAGACAATTAATTTATCCCGTTGGCTGCCCACTACCATCCTTAATGTACTTAAAAAAAGAAATAATGCTTACCTAGCTTTAACTTGCACGGTGTCTGGAAGTAAGAAGGAAAGCAGAACGTAATACTAAAACCACTGCCCTGAGAACCACCCTGACCCTCACTGGATCAGCATGTCATACATAACTTCATAATACTGTTACAGAGACATCAGAGCGGATGGGTAAGAAGGATCTTCATATGGGGGAGTGGAATATTATTACTTCATTTCATCTTTACATACCACAATTATAAAAGTGCTGAAAACCAGGAGGGTGACCAGTATTATCAAAATGCCAGGCTGTCAAATACCTGAGGTAATCAAAGATATCCCATCAATGTGTCTGAGATGGACAAGACTAGGCCCTGATTTGTGAAAATCTGATTTGTCTGAGTTGGACTACAAATAGATCCAATATCTTAATTAAAAGAACACAGTGTTCTATTGGGACTAGGAAGTCAGAACGTTCCAGAAGTACTTCCTGTCCAGGTTGGTATAATACTTTAAGGATATGAGCTGGAGATTGATGATCTCACAAGATTCCTGCTAACTCTCAGATACATAATTCTGAACCATTTAATTTTACTTTACTCAAAAAAATTTCAGCAGACTCCTATGGCCTTTATGGCTTAAATTCTTTAACAGGCTACTCAAACCTCACCAAGCCCAGTCAAAGCATTCTCACATTGTCTTCCCATATATATTCTGTCCTAGTTATGTTGATCTGAATAATGCCTGCTGGATATGCCATTCTCAAACTTGTCCCCGCCCCACAGTGTACCACATCGTTCCCCACACTTGCCAACAAATCTCTCTCTACCAATCAAAATCTCCCCCTAAATCCCAGTCAGTCCCTTCCTCTCTCCAGGAATCTTCCTTGAAAGTCTCAATGTGAAATATCTTTGTCTGAGTATTGGTAGTGATTGGTATCTCCACTGCTGTATCACAAACTACATGATATGATTAATTACCTATTTATATACATAAGCATTATCTCCCTTTCTAAATGTATTCCTTGAGATCAAGATCTATTTTAAATATTCTGTCCTCTTTACATCAGCTGGTATAGTATCTGCTCTAGACTTTATGAACAGTGTGGTCCAGAATCAGACATTTGTTCACCTCTATATAACTAAAATTTAGCATAGAGCCTAGGGAGCTACCCAATGGAGAGTGACAGTTTTCCTTTTGGGTTTCTCAAAACACAAATATCCCTGGTTCTTATCTACCCTGTAGAGTTACAGACCACATTAGAAAAATGCAATAAAAATTGAAGTGTCTACAAGATATTTTCAGTACGTTAAAAAAGAAAACCTCACTCATCCCTTAAAGAGAAAAAAAAAAAACATTATACACTCTCTTAAAGTGAATTCCTATTTGGTCAATAATCTCCACTGCAATATGGAAATGAAAATGATACAGAAACATGAAATAAAAATTAGTTCAATCTATGGGATTCATTCACTAATTGTTTTTGATCTTTGGATGATTATTTAAAAAATAAAAAGAAACAGTAATTCATGCCCATTAAAAATAGTTCATTGACAAGTATCTGCTCTATACCAGGGGCAGATAAAAAAGAACCTTATTCTTTGTAGGGTACACTGAGAACAGCCTCAGGAAAAAAAAAAAAAAAAGGAGACAAAGATTTTCTAGGAAAAAGCTGAAGAGAATACTATGGAATTGGACTCAGTCTTGGCCCAGTTATCAGTTATGATGGTTATCTATACATTTCTTATAAAACAGATCATCATGGATTTAGCTGCATCATTAGTAACTACGTAAATGGGAAATTTTATGAAACCCATAATACAAACAAAGCCATGGCATGGTAATGTGCTTTTTATGTAATCCATCAAGAC
Source organism: Mustela lutreola (assembly GCF_030435805.1). Taxonomy (NCBI): domain Eukaryota; kingdom Metazoa; phylum Chordata; class Mammalia; order Carnivora; family Mustelidae; genus Mustela; species Mustela lutreola. Next base: position 31,190,013 of record NC_081300.1, on the reverse strand, counting down.
CTTTCTTTCCTAGAAATTTCACAAAGAAGGCATACACTTGATCAGCAAGTCTGTAAACTAAGGGCACCAAACCATTATAGGTGCAAACAATGCTAAAATCTGAAGTTGAGAGGTTCCCATTTTATTTTGATTTCCAAAACCAAAAGAAAACACCTGCCTTTTACCCCACTCTTCCTACCGCTCTCTCCCAGCCTCTGCACATGGATAAAGACTTTGTAATATTGCCAACCTTGCCACTTAATGATCTGGATACATCTACATAATGGCCTCCCGTACTGGCCATTATAGATGAGATTCACGTTATTTATAAATTAGCTCTCTTGTTCTTGCATATTCCTGAGTTTATCATCATTAAGGAGAAGAAATGTTTCTCAACAAAAGGCCCAGGCACTATGGTGATAGACACAATAGTAACTGTTAGATACACAGATAGGCATGTTTCCATTTTGGTCTTTTGTATCCATCTTCACTTGTCCCAGATATGCCATTTTCTGATTCTCAGGGTGAAGAATGTTTTGAAATACATTTGCGTATTTATGGATTGTTGGCTGTATTCACATTTTTATATTCAGCTAATATTTAAATGTATTTAGGAAACAGGCCTCAATTTAGATTTGCAATGTGGTATGAAATATCATAAAGGGAAATCACTTTCAGGCTGTTAGATTTGGTGCAGCTGGGGAGACAGAGAGGTTCAAAACATCTGTCAGCCCACAATGATTTCGCAAACCCTTTCCACACTCAACAATATTGAGTGATGTGACTGCTAACCCAGAAAATGTAAATACCTGTAGAAACATGAGAGCAAAGGAATGAACCTAATTTTCAAGTATTTTATTTAGATTCTTACCAGTTCACAGTCTGAATCCCTTTGGGCAGACTAATATCTTCCAGATGAGGACCTGTGTCTATGCCAATTTTAAGACTGGTTTAGTGTATGGCTGGAAGAGACAAGGAAGGACTTCCCATTAGGAGAAAAAAATATGAAAAAAAGGTTTTGAGTGAAGCAGCTATTTTGAGAAGGCATCAGTGCCTTCATCAACACCTAAAACATTAACTCTCAGTTCCATATTTGCCTGTAGGCAATTAGCCCTCTGGATTTTGTGCAGAGCATTAGTAGGAGATCTAACCCATATAAAAGTATAGGTCCTAACTTTACACATGTTATATCCTGTGGCCTCAGGCTAAGCTCCATAGCCCAGTTAGTCATCTTACAAAGTTACCTGGGCAAGAGCACAATCTGATTCTACTGCCTGACAGCACAGTTCATTGATATGGATATAATGGTGGCACCTCTTTTCCATAAAGGATTCTAAATGCAACTCTTTCATAGCAAATAAAATAGCCGAACACAGAACCCAACTCACGGGCAGTACTTCGTAAAGTTTCCATGATGAGATCTGACGATGCTGTCATGATGACAGGGGTGATAATGACCATGTTATGAAAAACAAAGATCTTCCCCAAGATTTCTACCAGAAAAGGGCAAGCGATTTTCTTGTGCCTTACCCCAAAATAAAGAAATAAATAAAACAAGCAAAACACAAATCAAAAACAAAAACAAAACTCATTTTATGCTGCTATATCATCAACAATTTTGTGTATATGTGTGTGTGTGTGTATGCACACTCATGCATGCATACGTGTACATGCCTAACAAGGAAATAGGCCAGAATTAATAGCTAAGGCTGGTGCAAATATCCAGGTTCCAGTTGTGGCCTGAGATAAATGGCACCCTTTGGTGCTATGACCTTCTCTCCAGATGTAGCAATGGCTCAAAGTCAGACAATGAAGAAGTCACCGCCTGTCTCTTACAAAATTTACATTGACTAGAGAAAAGATCACTCAGCAAACATCCCTGGCCCACTCACATGATCCTGGAGACACATAATCTATATTCATAAAGCATTTTAGGATAATTAAATATCAGGTTCTAGGACAGTGCAAGATACAATTAATCATTGAGACAAACAAAGAATCTCCATTCAGCTAAATGCACTTCACAGCTTGGGGGAGAAGGGGGTTTAGGGAGATTTTCTTTACAAATCCGCTCAGGGTAGTGGGTTTGCAGCACTCAAATTTGCTATGTTAATTTCCCTTCTACAACCAGCAGTTTAGAATCAACTAACAGATTACAAACTGAGAACAATGAGATAACCTTGTAACAATTTCAACATGGAAGATTCCAGATTATGCTCAGTGGAAACTAGAATAGTGTTAGAAGTATCACTATTTATCCAGTATGATTGTAAAGTAACTCAATAATTAGTCACCTTAACCTGAATATGGCATTTATCTCCTCAGAGTACACGACCTTTGGATCAAGGATCATGTGATATATTTCTTTTGCATTCTCATCAACATTTGGCATAGTACCTTGCAATGAGTAGATACCTAATAAATAACTGTTGATTGATAACTGAATTAGTATTTCTGACATGTAATTCTGGTTATAACATTATCATCATTGACAAAAAATTGTGACTGGCTCCTTGTTGGCTGTAGAATAAAGTATGAGACTTACAACTTTTAAGTCATTCTATACTTTATAACTGAGCCCAGAATGACCTTTCCAACTTTAATTTCCCCCTATTGCCCTCACAGAGCTCACTGTTTTCTATTTATGTGCCACATTCCCTTCAATTTCCTGGTTCGATTTGTTTCTTTCATACGAAACATTCATTTTCTCATTATTTTGTAACTTCCCTGGTCAAACATTAATTCCTAATGTGCCCTTCCTAATTCTCCCTGAGATTCTTTTTTTTTTTTTTTTAAAGATTTTATTTATTTATTTGACAGACAGAGATCACAAGTAGGCAGAGAGGCAGGCAGAGAGAGAGGAGGAAGCAGGCTCCCTGCTGAGCAGAGAGCCCGATGTGGGACTCGATCCCAGGACCCTGAGATCATGACCTGAGCCGAAGGCAGCGGCTTAACCCACTGAGCCACCCAGGCGCCCCCTCTCCCTGAGATTCTTAACTGAAGTGATCTCTGCTTTCTTTGAACTCCCAGAGATTATTGGACATAGCTCTCTCATGGCTTCTCAAATTCTGCAGTCATTGTTGTGTATGTCACATTTGCTCCATTACTGTGTAAATTCCCCAAAGGCAGTATCTGCCCCAAGACTTTGATTCATCTTTGAAAAACCCCAAATCCTTTTATCTCTGAACCCCAAAACTCTTATATAGAGACATTCCCAGTAAACATTTGTTAATTCAACTTGATATTGATTAACCTATTTATGGAAGAGATGGATAGAAGATGGGTATGGAAGAGATTTTATGGGAAATCTAGGTAGAAACTCAGATAAAGTAACTGAAAATATTTTCCCTTTGGTATAGATATTAGACTCTGATTCTGAGTTCTTCTGAATGGTGTAATTTGGCTCAGTATGCATTTACTAAATGTCATCTTTGGTAACTTTTCAGAGTTACCCCAGCTATAGCAGATTCATCCATATCCTAACACAGGCTCTTCTCCTTCATTTCCTAAACTCCCTACCTCAACCGCTACTGTAAGATTTTTCCTTCCTCACTCCATTCACCCATATCCCTCCCTGGCTGACTTTACACTTATTCCATCCTTGCATTCTTACCTTGACATGTAATTAGGTTGCTTCTAACCTGGCCAGCTTTCTGGCAACAGTTTTGTCTATCCAGTCTGGCCTAACACAGTGACTGTTCGGCTTCCAAACAGAATTTAAAAAAACCATGGGTTCACTCCCTAGGTACAGGAATTATCAGTATTTTCATTTCATGAGAGAAAGAGGCAATAAATACAAATCTTACTCTCAACATATACAGTCGCTTTTACATCTGGTGAGGGAAATTATATTCCTCCAAAACAATGCAAATACTCTGCTTAGAAGATACCCATATAGTCTAGCACATTTCTGGACTTTTCTTAGAAAGTACATGAATTTTTCCAGGAAGACCTCCAAGAAAGTACTTGACTGACATTTTCAAGAGGATGTTAGGCATTATTCACTGCCACATCCCAAGTGTCTAGTGCAATGCCTGTGATACAGTGGACCCTCTGCAAATATATGATGAATGAGTAAGTATATTAATATTAATAAGTGAACGGATTTCCTCTTTCCTCTTTCCTCAAAGAAGCTGGGCCAAATTGTCCTCTCACTTTCTTCTCCTGATGAGCATGCCATGTGTAAGAGCTCTGCTATCTATCTGCCAAACACTGACTCCTCAAATCAGATAACAGTAGTCCTTAGATAAAGGGAGAAAATAGAGAAAGCCGGACAGAAGGCATAGAACTAATGGATTTAGAAAGAGTTCAGGAATAAAAAAGGCATTTCTAAAATTATAAAAATGCCTTTATTTGCACAACAGTTTACTATATTTTCCAATCTGATTTTGAATGTATTTTCTCTACTGAGTCTCACGATGACTGCAAGGCAGCCTGACAGTTATCATTCCCTTCCATAGCTGTAGCTCCACACACACATCACACATTATATTACCGATGAGAAAGCTGACATCTCCAAAGTAGACCCAGCTAGGGGGTTACAGAACTCCTAATTCCAGAATCCAACTCACCATTTGTAATGACTATTTCTTAGCTGTTAATCTGACCTCAATTCATTGTGCTAAACAGATACTATGAAGAATGCTTTTGGTTTGTTTCTTGCCAGCTCCCTTCCTTCCATCTCCCCAATCACTCGTCTCTTCTTTATTTTCTCTTTAGATGGAATAAGGGATCCAAAACTAGGACTGCTCATCATTCCCTGAAATACTTTTGCTTGTTCTTATATTCAAGAAGGATTTCATGCTATTTTCGTGATGACCCCCACTTCTACCCCCATGTACTCCCAGTTACTCAGCTCATTTATTGGGAATGAATCATTTATTCCAATTACTACATCCATGACTAAGCAAGTTCTGAAGAATCCCGGTGAAGTGGAGGTGGCAGTACCATTAAGACTAAGAGGCTGGAACATAGCAGTCAAGTGCTGTCTTTAGAACAGTGTGGCTGAAAAGTGTTTGGTTAAATCACATGCACAAAATGCCGGCTCTCCACAAGATTGCTACATTCTGCTCTAAAAATTTCTGAGGTTGTCCTCTCAAATCATTTTTAAAAGAAAAGCTTACCACCTTTTGCATTTCATCCTTTTTTTTTTTTTTTTTTTTAAAGATTTTATTTATTTATTTGACAGAGAGAAATTACAAGTACACTGAGAGGCAGGCAGAGAGAGAGAGAGAAGGAAGCAGGCTCCCTGCTGAGCAGAGAGCCCGATGCGGGACTCGATCCCAGGACCCTGAGACCATGACCTGAGCCGAAGGCAGCGGCCCAACCCACTGAGCCACCCAGGCGCCCCTGCATTTCATCCTTTTTGCAATTAAAACACACAAGTGCTATCTAGCTAACAGCGGCAGGTGGAAGAAACACAGGAAGTCAGCCTAAATGTCAAGGGTCCCAACTCCTGGTCTTGGGCCCCACTTTTATGTACTAGGAAACCCTAAATGTAACCCAAGTAAGTTACCTGTGTTCAAGGTGCAATGTCTGATTAGGTAAGCCTAAATGACCTTTCTGCTAAGACAAAGGCCCTTCTCCCTCTACAACTATAGCCCACCTCAGAGAGCTGAGAGTGGCTTGAGCTCAGCCTCATTCAGCCCCTTGCAAGCATCTGTTCAAGGCACACATGATCCCACCACAGTTGGTGGTCTGTGATCTTGTCTGGTTGTCCTTTGTTAACCTACCCTCTTCCACATGCAGGAACACATAAAGCTCTAGGAGTCTCCAACATTGTGACACTGATACGAGAAAATTCCTGCTTCTTTCTCCTCCTGCCCCATCCTTCCTTGAGTAGCATATTCCAAACACCCTCAGCTTTGCCCTCCCTCAATTCATTTGGCTCCATTTCGATTTGGCATCCAAAAGGATGCTATTCCAGACTGCTAATTTTTTCCCTAGTTACCGGGCTCTGTAATATATAGTACTGCTCTCCACCCTAACAGCTGAAGATTCATCCTACCAACACTTAGAACACTGACCTGATCTGGAAAATGGGCATATATTGCACAGAAAGGTTATTGTGATGATAAATGGTCAGATCGTAGCTACAAAGTTATTTTGGTATACTAATGTTATACTAATGCAGTGCCTGGCATTCCAGGTGGATAGGTGTCTAGAAAGGACAGGAAAATCGACGCCTAACTGCACTTACATGCTTCTATGCTGAGGAGGTAGAACACCCAGAAAAGCTGCTGACCTCCTCAACCCCATTTCTCACCTGGATAGTAAAACAGGCAAAGTTTATGTTCTTTCCATTTGTTTCTGTAAAATTCCCAAAGAAAGTGCTTGGCAGAGAAAGAAAGAGAAATGAAATTAAACCTCATATTTTTTTTCTCTTTCCTTTCAAATGCCTGAGTTATTCACTCCACGAGATGAGTGACATTTGGAATTAAAACCTCCAAACCCAGAGGAATAAAGGCTCAGAAGATGAGAAGATAAGCTCACAAAAGTAGAGTAAGTTAACAGAGGCAAAAGAGGGGGAAGCGAGGGCAGAAAGAGAAGAGAAAATGGCTGAGGTGAGAGAAGGAGGGGTGGAGAGGTGGACAGAAAGAGGGCGGGAGCTCATGGAGGAGCTGGGATCTAGGGCAAGAGAGGGGCAGAGGTAGGGGAATGAAGGAAAGAGAAGAGAGAAAGCAGGAGGGTGACATGGCAAGAGGGAAGGAGGGAGAAAGAGAAAATATAGGTTGGGTGACTAATGCTTAATTTTGTTACAAAGGTAAATTGTCATTTAAAGCACCAGATGTCTTCATTTGCCACAGCTAAGATTTAGAAGACAGAAACTCAATTCAGTTGCTCTTTTCTCTGATACAAAATATGTTTTATCCCAATGGAAAAACGTGTTTCTTTCTGCCAGTAAGTGTCAGCAGCTAATCTGAAGCTTTCAATGAAACAATGCCATTAAATAATTTAACCTGGAAAAAAGCCACTGATGTCTGTGAAATAACGTATAGATTTCAGATGGATCAATCTTGAAAACGGGAAAAAAAAAAAAGTTAAGAAATGGGCTTTGCGAAACAAAGGGGCATCTGCCACTAAACAGAAAGGAAATACATTAGACCTAAGGAATTGAAAATAGCCATGGCAAACATCTATGCTGACAAAGTGTTGTGTTTAAGTACACAACAGGCTTCTCTCACTGCTGTTGAGAAAATTGTTCAGAACAGAACTCCTGCAAAATGAATTCTGGTCACCAAATCAGATCAATTATTCTCCCTCCCCACGCCCTCACCCCCAGAATACAAATCTATGCATTCTGTGAAATCTCCCAGGGGAGTTCATAAAGGGTGATTTCACCATTAGGGTTTTCTCCAAGGTCTCCAGCATAAGAAAGAATCTGGACTAAATCTTAGCAGACCAAAATTCTAATTCAAGTTTTGCCACACACTAAAACTATATAGTCTCTTTAATTTATTTATCCCAAAAGATCTTAGTTTTTTCATTAGTAAATCTGGATGATATTTTAAAAATTATAAAAGCATCATGGAAACACATGATGAAGTTACTCTTTACATGTAACTTCTTTCTCGTTAATAGTCATTTACTTATTCTTCCACTCATCAGTGTTTCATCAAAAGCCAGGCAATTACCACTACTTATTCTAAAGAGACCCATTTCTTTCAACATCTCCATAAAATGGTCCATAGACCAAAAGGTTTCAGGACTGCTCACTCTGTGGTTTTCTTTTACCTCTCCTTCATTAGTACCTCTATTAATCATCTAGGCCAGTGGTTTCCTCCTCAAGCTGAGCATTAAAATCACCTGATGAGATTAAAACAACAACAACAAAAAAAAAACAACACAACAACAAACATCATAATAAATATTGATGCCTGGACTTCACTCCACACCACTGAAATCAGAATCTCTAGAGGCTGGTGCAGAGACTATATGTTTTCAGGTTTCCAAGGTGATTGTAATATGTGTGTGGGAACCACTGTTCCAGACATACCATGGAACTTCACTGACAGAAATACATTCCAGCAGTCACTTTCAAGTAAGACCCAAATCCAAAGCTCTTGATGGAGACTCTCATCAAGAACAAAAACTGTACCTTCAAAATGAAGCAGTTAGAAACAGGATAGGAAGAGATTAACATTATTAAAAACCTAATCATTATCTTCTGCTTAATAACTGAACCAAGACTTATTTCTATAATGGCTGTGATTTTTGCAACCTTTGGAGTTGGTCCTTTTTATTCTGACTCCAGGTAATCCACACCTAAGTTTGACTTAGAGTAAAAAATCATCCCTGAATTCATAATTATAGTTTTAACCCAGGTGGGATCTGGGAAACAGGTATCTGCAAACTCCCTCAAATGGCACATGAAGTCAGCACAACAAACCAAAACAAACAACAACAACAACAAAACCAAAATGAAACAGTTTTGGAATTGAAGGAATTAGCTTTTAGGTCATTCTGTTATATTCCAGCCATATGCCCTTGAGCAATTCACTTTACTTTTAACTGAGTTTCACTTTCCTTATTTATAAAATAGGAATAACAACAACTACTTTGAAGTACATTAAAATGAGAATTACAAATAAAAAGACCTCACATACAAGGACACAATAAATGTTGACAATGAGGAAGATGATCATGGTTATAATTTAAAGCAGAAAACTGCTGAAAAACTGGTTAGCATTTTGGAAGAAATCTTAAATTTGGCATGGAAATTGTTTACCAGAAAACAGGGAGCAATGTGAAGAATATTGATAAAGCTATTAAAAATTGTAATTCTTACATGAAAGTTGAAAACTCCAGTTGTTTGCTACATAGTAATAATATCTAGACATTGAGATATATGATTTCACTCACATGTGGAATTTAAGAAACAAAACAGATGAGCATAGGAGAAGGGAGGAAAAGAGAAGAAGCAAACTCTAAGAGACTCTTCACTACAGAGGACAGACTTGAGGGTTGTTGGAGGGGAGATGGGCAGGGGATGGGCTAAATGGGTGATGGGTATTACAGAGGGTACTTGCTGTGATGAGCACTAGGTGTTGTCTGTAAGTGATGAACACTAAATTCTACTCCTGAAGCCAATATTACACTACATGTTAACTAAACAGAATTTAAATAAAAACCTGAAACAAATAAACAAAAAACATCTGGACACTGAGAGCCACCACACACTTTGTTTGTGCAAGTGATTTCATATTTAGAAGATACAACAAAGCTTTTAATCACTAAATCCCTAGATGATCATGGTAGGTTGTTTATGGCAATGAAAAACTATTCCCATCTCTCTTCTTCATTTCTGCACCTCACTGAATTGCCTGCAAAGCCAAGAATCACCTTTCTCAGCTTTCTCTTTGACTAAGAGAATATGTGATCCAATTTAGGTCTTCTGTTTTCTCTATTCCTTCTGACCTGATTGTGTAAGTAATGGCTAGAACCATCTTCAGACAATAACGGAAAAGTCAGAAGACTCAGAGAGGGCTGAGCCCTGACATCACCAAACCACAGACCCAATCCAGTAACTACTGACCTTGAGAACCTCTGTTATGTGAGAAAAAGAAAACTGTTTGCATAATAAGAATCTGTAATCAGGGGTACCTGGGTGGCTCAGCTGGTTGAGTATCTGACAATGATTTCCACTCAGGTCAGGTCATGATCCCCTGATGGGAAGATCAAGCTCCATATCTAGCCTACATAGGGCTCACATTTAGCAGGGAGTCTGCTTCTCCTCTCCCTCTGCCCCTCACCCTACATGCACTCTCTCTGAAATAAATAAATGTTTTTTTAAAAAAAGAATCTGTAATCAGGTTTGTATTACTTGTAGGTAAATACAATCTTCATTGATACAATATAATTAACTAAATCTTAAAAATTCACAACAACTTGGAGTCTGAGTAGCCATCACCTACAGATCTCAACATCAATATAATGGTAATCTACACATCCAAAAAACTGACTTTTTTCCATACCCAGAAATGAATTAAAAACTGTTTGTAAAATGCAAAGCAAACTGAACTAAGAGAAAATACAGGCTCTGTATCTTTTAACCTAATGCCAAATCATAGGCTACTTTTATCCTGTTTGCGTGGGATGCCACATTTTATCCTGATATTTAAGTCCTTTCCTCATGAGAACCTATTTACTCTATTTTGATATAAGCAGGGTGTCTTAACTGTCATCTACACACGCCATGACTTTCCATGTAAATGAGGGTGCCCTCATCTTTCTCATCAGAAGGAATCCTCCACCTCCTACCTCTCCATTTATTCCAAATTGCCCATATTCTTTCTCATGTTCCATCTCCTCTCTGAAAATAGCTCTGGTTTTTCAAGTCCATAGCTGTCTCTTTAGTTTTTAAGCCACCTACTTAAAAAAGCATTGATTGGTACACATGCGCACACATGCACACACATGCACACACACACAATGCATACATACACACACACCCCTCTACCACCTTTGCCCTGTGTCTACATTTGCCTTCCCCTGCTCTAACTCTGCAAAGGCAGGGCACATCACCCAACGGCCTTCTACCCACACTGTACCAAACTTAACAATGGAGCAGCACCAGAGTTTTATTAGGAAAATTCTGTGGATTCTCAGTTAGTAGTCTGGATTTTTGTGAACTCTTCAGGAGACACTGTTCTGCCCTTAAGTAATAGCCCTGTTCAAAGAATCAGACCTTCCAGGAGACCATGGGAAGACATCTTTAAAAGGCAGAATTGTCCTGAAAACATTCACTCACATCTTACCCTGCAGACTCCAGCCACTGGAAGTGGCCTTATCTGTGTATGGCACATTGGCCAGGCTGCCACTTTGTGCTCTATAGAAGTCCCATGGTCCCAGGTAGCTTCAAAAGTTCCTCCTGAAGAAAATTTTGCTTTTCATCCCTCTCTGCAACTCTGGTACCCATTCTCTTTTCTACCAACTTGCTCTTTCTCCTTTGCCTCAATGCATCTTCTGTTTCCTTCTGAATATCCCAGCACTTCCTATTCTGCCTCTCCTTTTGCTTTTCTCTGTGGACTTCCAAGGACTGATCATGGCCTTGCATATAATTTTCTTACTCTATGTCTCCCCATCCATTCATTATTCTCCGAGTCTGATTTCTCAGTCTCCTTTCTACCTGGGAGGTAGGTGGTTTAGGAACAAAACCAGCTTTGTTTTGTTTTGTTTTCAGGATAAAGAGAACTAAGGCCCTGGTAGAAAAGGTATTTGTCCAAGGCTACAGCAAGTTAGTACCATTGAGGACAGAGGTCATTCAACCCCCATGAAGACCTTGTCACTGACTGGTCCCAAGAACTGTGTCAGATGTAAAAATCAATTTCCTGGCAGCAACCAGCCACCACAAGTTTCAAAATAGTGACAACTGATCTGATTAATTCATTCTACAGAGAAATGACAATAAAAAGAGGAGTTAAGAAACTTAGAAAGGATATAGAAATGACGAACAAGCCCCTCCTTTCTTAAAAATGGTGTTAGCAGGGTATTAGATTTACTAGTGAATTTGAACGCCCTTTTCCACCCTACCCTACCATGCCTCTCTTTTAGCTGCGGATTTATTTCAAGGCCTTACCAATCATATGCTAAAGCTGGTACATCACTAAAACATCTTCTGGGAGGACAGGGAGAAATCCAATCTAGGATTGAAAGCTGCAACTGTCATAGATAAAAAATACGCTTCCAAAGGCTGCTATTGAGTCAGACAGTTGGAAGAGTTATTGCCAAGGTTCCTGAGCTTCATGTAAGTTACTGGCTACTATTCTGCCCAATGCCAGGAATACCTAATCTTAGGGAACCCCCAAGAGGAATGCAATCAGGCTCCTCCCATAACCACTCCCCTGTGACTCAATATTCTTATTACCAGAGACCACCTCAAAGGAACTGACTAAATGATTTCTACTAAAAAAGAGCTTTAAGAGCCAGATTTCCCTACTCTGAACTATGCCTTAACTCAACATTCAGCACTACTGAGAGAAGCTCTAGCTAGACAAAAAATACCTTTTGAAGAAAAAAGCTATCCTATATCCTGCCATGAAAAGGTGTGTATTGAATGTGTGACACCACTGTCATCAATAAGCTGTTATAAAAGCCCATGGTTCAATACATTCATTTGTACATTTATGTCCTGCCCACAAAAACTCCTAGTTTTAGTCAGAAAATCTCAACATTCCTAATTAGAATCCTATATGCCAAATTGATAGTTCCAGTGCCACCAGTACTAGCCTGAGTCCTCAGCTTTATGATCTTACTGTCTCATTCAGGTACTTGCATACACATGCATATGTACATATGCACACACGCATACCCCACAAGCATACAGACACATACTCCTAGTTTTATGGCCTGTGTCAAATTATCCAGGCCTAGCTGTTGCCTAGGATCATAGATAATTCAATATTTGTGTCATTAACTTATGTAGCACAGGCTTATTTTTTGTCAGTAAAAATCATAATTGTATAAATTAAACAAGAAACTAAATGGATCCTCACTTTCTGGGATAGCTCTGTGGTGAGTCAGACTCCTCATTCAGTGGCATAGTCTTCAGATCAAATGATTCAATATGTAATTACAAAACCCGTCTTCTGGGAATCCCATTATAAAAGGACAACTCACTGGGAATAAAGACTCGTCCATATGCCTTCTTTCATAGTCAGGATTATAGTTTTTATTGCAAATAAGGAAAGCAAAGTGGCCTGCCTCTTCAGGTTAGGGGTGACTTAACCAATTATTAGAAAGAAAGAGGTGTTTTACTATCTTTAAAACCTGAAGGAATATGCAATGGACTACATTTAAGACTTTAACCTGACAGCTCCAACTTGAAACTTTAGAATGCCCCCAATATGTTAAATACAAAAGGACCTTTATGTACTTTCAACTGCAAAGTCTTTCTCAACATACCTATATACCTTAACTCCCTCCCTCTTTTTACTAACCTACAAATGCCACAACCTTTCCTTTTCCTGTACAAAAGGATATCAAACAAATTGCACTTCTTGATATATGTCGGTCCCTTCACTCAGGAAAAACGACATGGCTATTTTATTAGACGGGAGGTCTCAAGAGCTCCTGAACCCCACAGACAGTCTCGTAAATTACTAAGAGCCACACCACCGGAACAACAATAAACTTGAAATGGGTTAAGTGGTTTTGTTTCTGGCTCTCTCCCACCTCTCTCCATGGACTGTCCTGAAACCGTATAGCTCCCTGGATATGTAATCACAGATACTTGCGTACCTGGGCCCCAAAAGCAAGAACACCATTACACCTGGCCTTGATTTATCATCACCAAATTGACTGCATCTTTGGATAACATTCTCTAGAAGGAGCTGATATTAACTATCTAAGGGTTTATGTATCTCTAAATATATTTCACTCCTTGAAATTCTTCATATTTTTCAACTTTGCGATGATGTAATTATTTCTAAAAATCTGTAAGTTCTCCATTTTTATGTGTAATAATGTTTCTTTTATTTGACCTAAACTTGCAGCTTTAAGGAATGACCTCTGATATGAGCATTCTGTATTGATCTAGCTGGGATCGATCAAGAAGACAGCTAGAATCAGATCAGCCCAGTGTGCCTGCTGGGTAAAACTGCAGCTCTAGCTTAAAGAGCAAGCAGAGGATTTGAAGAAGAAAAGCTCACCTGTGAATGCAAAGGACTTCTAGCTCCTCTCCTTGGTTCACCATCTGGGAGATACCACTGCATTCAGACTTTAACCACACATACAGCACAAGTCTATCAAATGGGCAGCAATAATAAAGTCTCTCAATAATAATCTAGTCCTCAAATCTGTGGCTCTCTCCACTGATTTAACATGTCTTCAGAAAAGTTCAGGAGTCTGACTCCCTGCACAGAGCCACAGGTAGGCACAGGAACTGCAATCCCATTCCCTTCCTCTGCAGTCAAAGGCCCTTCCCTGTGGGGATGTGTTACCCCATCTGTGCAGTATTCTCTCTCCCCCCATCTATTCTCCTCTAAGAGACTGAAAAACACATGCATTTGTGTCTCCAGATCCCTATAGCTATGGTCATCTACATCACAGACAGACTTCTTAGCTACTGTGATTGAACACTGCTTCTGATGAGGGAGCAGGAGGCTGGCTGAGGACAAAGCAAAAGCTGGCGCCTTGCACCCCCTCTTCTCCCGCTCCCCTCCATATGTGTGGCATTCCTCAGGCACCCCTGACTGCCATAAAACGATAAATGGTTAACTTGCAGGGATCGCAATCCTGCAGAACAGGAATCTCCCTTGCTCTACAAGATGTCCTAGAAACCTAAACAGGGAGGTTACCTTATCAATAGCACAAATTTCCAGAGGCAAATAACTCTTGGTTCCTGAAGCCCTAATGTCCCCCTCCCACCATAAACTGGAGGAGATTGGGGTAGAAAGGAATGTAGATGATGGCCGGATCATAATGCCCCACCAAGAATCCCCCATTATCTTGATGTTAGTGCCTGACCTAAAGACGACATTGATCAAGCCATAATGGCAAAGACTTCCCCCTGGCACCTTGTAGACCCTCCCTAGCATGTGAGAACTCTGTCGAAATCCCCCATTCCTTCACCACCTCCCCCCTAACCGTGGGGTATATAACATGCCCACCCTCACAACCCGGGGCAGCCGCATCTCTGCCTGCCCACGGGCCCTGTCCCCGTGCTCTAATAAATCACCTTTTGCACCAACGACGTCTTAAGAATTCTTTCTTTAGTCGTCGGCTCCGAACCTCCTCACCCCACCGAACCTGACTTAGGTTCTGGGACTTCATCACTTCCATGGTTAGAAGCTTCACAGATAGCTATTTTGCTTTTTATGAAAATTTTAAAAAAAATGTATAATGACCAAGATACCAGGTCTTGAAATAATCTTGCCTGGGTTCCCAGTCAGCCTCCAACAATACCTTTTCTATAACTTTGGCAAGCCTTAATTCTCCAGTGCCTCAGTTTTTCCATCTGTAAAATGTGAATGGAAGAACAGTCCCTGCTTTACAGAGCTATCATGAGATTCTACGTATAAAAAGCTTACTACAGTATTAGTAATATATACAGTATTATTCTGTGCTGAGTAATAGTATATACTAACTGCTCAAAAAAACTACAAAAGAATATTATTATTCACTGTAGAATTATGCCAAGTGCTGGAAATAACACAAGAAAAAGACATGTCTTCTCTTAACAAAGAGCTTATATGTATCCTATTGTTTTATATTTGCTATAGTAGCTCACCATTTGTCTGTCCCACAAGGGCCAGGAAACTCAAAGCTGGAAAATATATGTAGGCCTAGTTGTGTTCAAAATTTCAAATACTATACATTTTGTTAAGTGTTTATAAAAAACTTTACCAAAATCAATCTCATTCTCAGATTTCACTCTCACAGGAAGACATACAGATTTCTAGCTTATGTCAGATAATGAATCCATTAATTTCTTCCTGATTTTAGGTCTAGTAAGCCTGAACTTTGAGGGAAATTAGATGATTATAACTATATTCAAGTTGGGATTTAGAAAACAGACAAAAGAGTAAGGAGGGATATTTGAGGCAGTCAGGGACCTGATGAGGAGCAAATTCCAAATAACAGTCACAGAATACAAAGAAAATGGCCTTTTATGGATACCACAAAGGAATCATTTGGGTTTGAAATATCTTTTTTTAAATGCAATAATTTGGTGAAGATGAAGTCACAGGGCTTCGAGCGGAGCATGAGGCGGCCTGCAGGAAGGCACAGATGGCTGGAAGCAAACTAAGCAAAGACCCAGCCCCACGCAGCCAATTCTCTGAAAGGCTGTGATCGCCTGGCACAAAGGCCAACCAGACATGTCAGGGAG
Source organism: Mustela lutreola (assembly GCF_030435805.1). Taxonomy (NCBI): domain Eukaryota; kingdom Metazoa; phylum Chordata; class Mammalia; order Carnivora; family Mustelidae; genus Mustela; species Mustela lutreola. The sequence continues at coordinate 31,174,205 of NC_081300.1, read as the reverse complement.
GAGAGCAGGAGGCAGCTGGAGAAGCTGAGATTAATGAGGAAGCGCAAAATGAGAAAGAGCAACAACTGGAAACCCTTGTGGTGACATCAGGAACAGAGCCAGAGAAGACAACCTTGTTATCACATCTGTTCCGTCATTATAATTAAATGGTAATGCATGTCTCTTGTTGGGTTACCAGGGTGGAATTCCAAGTGGGGGAGCCCCTCACCACTCACTCAGGCCCCCAGCCTCTGGCCTTCTTGTTGAAACTGAGGAATCGTTCCGGGTGCTAATAGGCTGGGTGTCTGGAGCAAGTGTTAATTTTGGATTACATCTGAGTGGAAAGAAGATGAAGGTCTAGGGAATGCTTTGCCTTCACTCAGATGTTTCATTTCCAATTACCAGCACTGCGGAATACCCAGGGAGATGTTTTCATTCCAATTTGGAAGATTTCATAAACTTCCAAACTTTTAGGTATTGATCCAAACTCTTGTGCTTTGGAAGCATGCACATGTACTCTGTGGGGAGGATCTAAAAGCTCCAGAGAGAGGGTGGAGGGAAAGAGAAGGTGGTGTAATTCCCACCTGAGGAGATATGCCCACTCTCAAATGGCCATCCACCTCTGTTTTTGCCAAAAATGGCTCTGCCCAACCCTGAGGCCCATTAGAGGCACTCAGAACCATTAGCTCCAACTGGTTCTGTGCTGAGTAAATACTCTCATGTCCAGCTAGAAACTAGGGCAGCTGCCTAGGTTTGCTTTTCTTTTTTTCCCCTCTCCCCTTTCTTTTAAAATCAGCAACACAAAGTTCTCAACCCCAAATGGCTCAAATGCACCTCTTAAAAAAATATACCGTTTTATATATTCTGCTAGTGGAGGTCAGCATTAATTTGAATTTTGCTAGACTCTCGGTCGTTTCTCACTTGGTTTTGAATATCTCAGATTTTTGTTTGATTTTGGACAGGGTCATTTGCAGGGAGGGTGTAATAATCAGATTTCTACCATCAGAAGGTAAGCTATCTATGCCTGCAGGGAAAGGCCTCTGTCTATCATCTTTGAAATCTAGGAACTAAATAGCAGTTGTTTGTGAAGACTCCCAAAGGAGGTTTTTAAAAACAAAGCACTTCACTAGATGAGAGTGGGGAGGGTAAGGCATGATGCTGTGCTAATGCATTATTCAGCTCAGCTCCAACCAGGGAGTTATCAGAATGCCCCCATACCTGGACATTATGTGGCTGTGTTGCAGGACAAGAAACTGAGATCATTGAGCCTAAAAGAAATTTAATTTATAAGTAATATTTGTTTCTTCTTTTACATTTTGGGTTAATAGCCAAATGAATCAGCAAATAAAGAATCAAGGGAGAAATTTATTTTGTGATAAAAAAAATTAGCCTAACACTTTGGTAAGATTTATTTCTACACCCAAAAAACACAAAAGAACACCAAGTGGCACAATCATGAAGTGCCTTGCACGTTTAGCCTCTAGCTGATATTTAGAGATGCTGTACTAGAAGTGATTCAGTAAAATCAAAGCTACCCAGACAAGAATTACAGAAAAAGTATAAATGCTGGTTGCATTGAATCGTGTGGGTCGTTCTGATTTAGGCTCTTTTCATCTGGGCAACACTTCTCACTCTTTTTTCCTAATGCTGCCTTCTTCAGAAATGACAAAGGACAAAACTACTTTTTAAAAAGTGAAATAAAAGGGTGCCTGAGTGGCTCAGTGGGTTAGGCCACTGCCTTAGGCTCAGGTCATGATCTCAGGGTCCTGGGATTGAGCTCCGCATGGGGCTCTCTGCTCAGCAGGGAGCCTGCTTCCTCCTCTCTCTCTGCCTGCCTCTCTGCTTGCCTCTCTGCCCGCTTGTGATCTCTCTCTCTGTCAAATAAATAAATAAAATAAAATCGTAAAAATAAATAAATAAATAAAAAGTGAAATAACAATTAGATAACTGGCAGATACCATTCTAGATGCTTAATGCACTTCCCTCTTTCTGGATACAAAGCAAAATTACATTTCCCTGTTCCCTGTGTCTCAACTGGAGCCAGAGGAATGTAAGGAAAACTTGTGACTTACAGACTGTGATGGCTAAGAGCAGGTGGGTCTTCTCTACTCCTTCAGTGGGGAGCTTGAAAAGCCACATGCTGAAGATGGCAGTAGCTAAAGATGTAAGGATCTTGAATTCCTGACTAACCACAGGAAGCTGAGCCCCATACCTCCCCTCCCCCTGCCAGTAAAAGTAAGGAATAAAATGTTTAAAGTGTTAATTCACTAAGAAGCGGAGAGGTTTATTTGGTTTGTTTGGGGTTCCCCCCCAATAGGTAGCATTAGTTAATTTGGTATGGAAATGGATACTTTGAAACGGAGTGCTATTATAACAAAGACCAAAAATGCAGGGCACTGACTTAGAAGTCAGATGGCAGATAACAGGGAAGATGACATTACAGTCTGGAAATACGGCGATTTGCATTACACAAAGACCACACATGCAATAACCTGACAGGAAGATTTCACACCTACTAAAGCAGCTGGAAGGAAAGTAGGGTGTTAGTATGTGTTTACAATTTTTGCTGAATTTGGTTAGAAATAATAATAAAGTGGTAAATTCAAGAGAAAACTGATCAGCTTGCAAAAAGAAAAGGGAATAGAAAGAGTCCAGTAATATGGGACCTTGGATTATAAATATTGACTGTTTCGTGGGCTCCAAGGAATAGGAAAAAAGATCAAATAAGGCTTTGAGCAACAGAATCCCACTAGGACCCAGCTTTCTGGAAAAAAATCAGATTAAAGATAACCCAACAGCCTCAAGGTAGCTGCCATTAAGCAGAAAGAAAAACGTGACTGAGAGGAAGCAAAGAAATAAGGCAGATCTGGACTTGGGTGCCTCAGTTACTAACATGTGAGATTGACTTAAAGCAAATAGATGAGCAGCCTACTTAGTTTTTCAAGAAGTGTGTTTATAGAGTATACCATTAGAAGGTAAGCTACAAGAATAGTACAATCCCTTTACCATTCAGGATTTTTTTTTATTTTATTTTTTCAGTATTCCAAGATTCATTGTTTATGCACCACACCCAGTGCTCCTTGCAATACGTGCTCTCCGTAATACCCACCACCAGGCTCACCCAATGCCCCACCCCCTCCCCTCCAAAACCCTCAGCTTGTTTCTCAGAGTCCACAGTCTCTCATGGTTCATCTCCCCCTCCAATTTCCCCCAACTCACTTCACTCCTTCTCCCAATGTCCTCCGTGTCATTCGTTATGCTCCACAAGTAAGTGAAACCATATGAAAAATCCTTGTGACCTCAGCTTTCTAAATGGTCTCTGAAAACACCACGGCCCCAAGAAGGGCACACATCCCAGTGCTGAGTGATAGTTAATTTTATCTGTCAATTTGACAGAATCAGGAGATGCCCAGATATGGTAACCAGGATTTCTGGGTGTGTCTGTGAGCATGGTTGGGGGGGGGGGGATAAATTAGCATTTGAATTGGAGGACTCAGTAAAGCTGATTGCCCTCCCCAGTGTGGGTTAGCATCTTCTAATGAGCTAAGCTCCTACACAAAACAAGAAGGCTGAAGCAAAAGGAATTTGTCTCCTTTGTTCTGCCTAATTGCTTGGGCTGGGACATACTGCCCCTCAAAATGGAATTTATGTCATCAACACCCCTGGTTCTCAGCCCTAAAGGCTCCAACTAAAATACACCACCAACTTTTCTGGGTCTCCAGATTACAGACAGCAGATCATAGGACTTCTCAGCTTCATAACCGCATCCCTCAGCCAATCCCTGATAATAAATCTCCTTTATATCCTATCAGTTCTGTTTCGCTGGAGAACTCTGATCACCCCAAATGTTGCAGAAGCCCTTCCACCAAGGAATGGTGCCAAGAGCCAAGGAGATAAAAGAAAATACTTCCAGAGGATAAACCAGGCTCATCAGGAAGTTCCCCACTGAACTTGACAACGCCTGACCTATAACACTTCAATTTACTATGTATGGACTAAAGATATCGATATGTTTTCTATCCTTCTTTTTCCAAATGGGAATTTTAATTCATATAACCTTGTCCTTACCCAACCACTGTATATAAATTTGATTTGGGAGGCACATGGAGTTTTTTCTTCTCACGCACAGCCTAAGGAGTCACATCAACACTCAATGGGCATAACTGTGCAGTCAGTTCTGGTAGCATTGACTAAACAGGATTTTGAGTTGCTTCTTTTAAGAAAAGGTGTCATGCAAAGAACACATGCCCAAATAGTTGCCATAGCTGCACCCTCAAACAATACTAACTAGCAAACCTCCCAAAGACAAAGTCAAAAGTAGGTGTGCAGGTCCCCTGTAGGCCCTTCATTATAAGACAGCACAGAGATCTAGCAGAAGTATAAATCAGACCATGGGAAACATAAGATCTTCCCCCAGCGTGATCAGGGGACAATAAACAATTATAAAATAACATGCCAGAAACGTCCCCAGCCCTTTCCTGCAGGCCTAACTTTCATAGTTGAGGAAATTCTAGTCCCTCCTTTGGAGTGACTGTGGTTTTTAGGTTCTAAGCCTTGGAATTTACCAAGATTGACTGCATTAGGTCTATAAAGATTTACAAAAGTCAAACTCTTTTGGGGGGAACGTTAGTGTTATAGGCTGAAATATGTCCCCCAAAACTATATGTTCACTTGCAAATGTGAACTTTACCCAAAATACAGTCTTTGTAGGTATAATCAAGTTAAAGTAAGGTCATAGTAAAATAGGGTAGGTGCTAATCAAATTACTGGTGCCCTTATAAGAAAGGGAAATTTGGACACAGGGAAACAGACACAGATGAGAAGGAAGGTATAGATGGAGACAGAGGTTGAAATGATGCATCTACAAGCTAGGTGATGCCAAGGATTATCAATAAGCACCAGAAGCTGGAAAAGACCAAGAGGTGTTCTTCCCTAAAACCTTGAGAGGGATGTCTACCAGATCTACCAATGACTTGATTTTGGACTATAAGAACTATAAGAAAAATATCTCTTATTTAAGGCAACCCAATTTGTTATACTTTGTTATGTAAGATATAGTCAGCTAGCAGTAGACCAGTCTTAGGTAGAATATACCTACCTCTTAAGACAAAAGTATGCTTTAGTGTAGGAAAAAAATGAAACATGTGGGCAGGCTTATTACCAGAAGCCACTCTCTGTCATGGACAATGCTATATTTCTTTACTTCTAGGCACACAGCAAGACTACATTTCCCGGTCTCCCCTGCAGTTACATGGCTAAAGGAAAATGGGAAAAGTATTGTTGCCACTTCTAGGTTTGATAGCCAAAGATGCCATGATCCTCTCGCTCATCCTCTGCCATGCAGCCACATGTCAACACCCTCCATGACCTAAGGAGCAGCACAATGAACATAGCAGAGCCTCTCTGTCAAGTGATTAGCAAAGCCTTACAGTGCATACCCACTGATCACATTGAACTAACACAAAAGTGAGAAATAAACTTACTGACTCAAGCCCAACAGTGTGTTGGAGATGGCTCATACCAGCTCAGAAGAGCCAACAAACAGATCTTCCTAATTTCACATATAATGACAAATCATTGTTAACTTAAATCTTGATTGGCATCGGCCATGGTGGGTATACTGACCCCATGAAAATAGTAAATGCTACAAACAAAGACTTTTTATTTCCTCGCTTTTGTCTGTTGGTCAGTTATTAAATTTTGCTACCACACCACTAGTTAAGACTCTAAGGAATGAAGGTTACAGCAGCTAGAATTAATCACATTAACTAATAAAAATCTGGTAGTTTTAGTTCTGGCAGTGTGATACTAAAAACAATCAGAGTGGAATTCTAAAATCCTGGAAATGAATATCCTTTGGAGATCACCTGGGCCAAATTACTTATTTCATAGATGGAAAAAAAGTAACACTCAGTTGAAAATAAATAAAAAAATAAATGGGACTCTCTGATCACTGGTAGGGAACATATTGGAGAGAACTGAACTGCAAGTGGGAGCGCAGCTGGAAGGCTACTGAGAAGCAGAGATTTGAGGTGACGGTGGTCTGATCTTGGATAGGACAGTGGAGAAAGAGAGAAGCAAACAGGTCTGAGATAGATTTTTGAAACCAGAATAAACACGGATATACTTGCTCCCTAACTTGCTTATAATTCTGTTTGCTGCTGGAGAATAATTTTGGGATAGAAGGACCATACTGGTAGGATTTAACAGGCATCCTTAGTGTCTAGCTTGAGAGTTACTATAATAAAGGATCAAAATTAAACCTACCAAGTAGCTAATTTTTTTTTTAAAGTGGCTGCTATATTTTAGGCATTTTACATATATTAGTTCTAACTCTTACAAAGGACAGAAACTTCTAACTCTTACAAAGGACAGAAACACTGGTAAGAGATGTGTGTACCCCTGAGATGAGGAGGAAGGAAGCAGGAGATGGAATGCATGGAGCTTCTAAGGCCAAAGGTATTAATATTTCTATACCAGAGATGAGGAAACTGAGACTCAAAGAACCTGATTTGTTCAAGGTCACACAGGTAACAAGCAGTAGAGCTAAGATTCAACCCAGGTCCATTTAAGCCCCAAATTTCTTTATACTATTACACATCTTCCTTTTTTAAAAAAATCTTTATTTATTTATTTGAGAAGAGAGTGAGAGCAAGAGAGAGCACAATCACAGAGGGAGAGGGAGAAGCAGACCCCCGCTGAGCAGGAAGCCTGATGCGGGGCTCAATCCCAGGACCCTTAAGATTATGACCTGAGCCAAAGACAGACAGTTAACCGAATGAAACACCCAGGCACCCCACACCTCCTTCTTTACAGTGAAATCCCATGTGGTTCAAGACTGGAAGGGTACAAACCAACCTTGGTAAGAAAAGTTTATCAAGAAATTTCCAATATCAAACAGTGGCAAAATAATAAGTAAAATTATTAACATGAGCTTACAAATACACCTTTAAGATTTCACTAATGCTTCTGATTTCTGTTATAATAAACACAATACATATAAAGCATTCTATAAATGTTGTCCATTATTACTAATTCTATCAGTACAAAACTTAGGGAAAAACTAACTGGAAAGAATGACTATTCAAGATGTTAAGCAACTAAAAAAATACCTCTCTTTCTTCTTTCCTCATTCCACTCAAAAACACATCATCCAAAAAAATGTAACTGTCTAGGCAGTCTGCTGGGGCAGGTAAAGAATCATTAACAGATGCACATGTAGGCAGCAGTCTCTCACCCGGAAGTAATGAGCCATGTAGCATCTAGATGTAAATGTAAACACATCTGTGAGTATCCAACACACTAACTGTCCAGTGTAGCTCTAGCTCCATTTCCTAGCTAGGAGGCTTTTCTTCTGCTAGCAGAACAAAAATGTAGCAGACAGACTGGCTTGACACTGGATTAAAATGCAAGATTCCTCAAACTTTGAGGAATTCCTCTTTCTTCTCCAAAGTTCTGAGAGCTATAGACCACCTTCTGAGTGTTTACACATATGGTATTAGAAATGTATACACGTTTTGTCAAAGCAGAATTCTCCTGGGCTTTGGAGAACTGATGCCAGCTAATTTTCTGAGTGTTCAAACAGGCTAGGTACTCTTTTAAGTGTGTCATTTGGATTATTTCATTTAATTATCATATCAACCCAACGCAGTGGGTACTTTAACTTTATTTTACAAAAAGAAGAAGCTGAGGATTAGACAGATGGGTCACTTTTCGGAGGCTCCACAGCTAGTGACAGATGAAGACAGGATTAGGATCCACGCATTCATACTCCAGAGCCTGAGCTTTCTTCCTGTGCTCTCCATAGTCTATGGCCTCATGGGGCAGGGGGACTGGACCCCTTCCTCAGCTTAAACGTAGCTAGCCCAGGCTCCATTCCCTCCCTGTCATATTCCCACCTCTGAAGCTTATTTATCAAGAGGCTAACCAAGATGGTTTGTGGATGCTCCACACCATCCATAGTTCTCCTCCTCATATTGGCCTTAGAAGCTCCATGTATTCCATCTCCTGCTTACTTCCTCCACCTCTCAGGGCTACACACATCTCCTTCAGAAACTTCTAGAAGTTTCTGACCTCTTGTAGGTTAGACCAAATGAGGTCTACAAATGATTTTAGTACCATCTCTAGATTACTATATCAGCAGTATCTGCTTTATCACTCCTCTTCCTTTGCTAACTGGCTATACATTTCTGGCTGAGAATCTTTCTTAGAAGGATAGCAATAGTACACAATGCCCTCCAGGTTAATCATAAATGCACAATGTTAGTGTCAATCAGGCAGTGTTTACTATACAACCCATGTCAAATGCTACCTATAGAAATAGAATCTACCAGGAAAATAAAACAAACATCAAAACACAAAGTACCATACATGGAGCACCTGGGTGGTTCAGTCGTTAAGCATCTGCCTTTGTTCTGCTCAGGTCATGATCCCAGGGTCCTGGAATTGAGCCCCACATCGGGCTCCTTGCTCAGCGGGAAGCCTGCTTCTCCCTCTCCCACTTCCCCTGCCTGTATTCCCTCTCTTGCTGTCTCTCTCTCCGTCAAACAAATAAATAAAATCACAAAAAAAAACCCATAAAGTACCATATGTAAAAATACAAAGTTAACAGCAACAGAAAACAATACATCATCAGGTTTATGTTTAATAGTGTTTTGAGATATTAGCATTCTATGCAAATACTTTGGAAGAATATATAATAAGTCAGTATTGTTTTAACAATAAATTCAAGAGGATGGGGCTTAAGGTTAGAGAATGAAAGAGGGAAAGAATATTTAGACAGTCAAAAGCACTTTCTAGACCTTCTTCAAGTCACACCACAAACACTGCATGCTTTTTCAAATGTACGGCAGTCCTCATTCTTTACTATACCGGAGAAGATAATTGGATACAGTTTCAAGCTACCCTAAAATTTATTATTTATTTTAATCCCAGATGCCTTTGAAGAACATCCAGGTAAAGAAGGATTTTATGTGTAGTTACTCACAAAATACCTTTGATGATTTCTTCCAAAAGCAAGATATTTTCTAAAACATCTCTCAAACCCAAACATGTCCCAGTTTCCCAAATTACCCAGGAATGATTCTTTTGTTGGCTCTTTCTTGATCATGTGCATTAAAGGCAGAAAGATAAAACATGCTCTCAAGCATTGCATAGTGGATAATTATATTTTTAAGGATCTTCAGTTACATTATTTTAGCATCTGTGTAATTAAACCAAAGTGCGATTCTCAATTAGCAGGTTTTCCTTTCGTCTCCTGGATGTAATATCTTCATGGATAGGAAAGTGTTTTCCCTCTTTGAGTAGCTATATTTATCCCCATTAAACCAGGAGAAGTGTGGTGCCGGCTTTAATGAAGAAGTCCATCCGTGAGTCAGTGACGCCGAGGGGAAACGTCAGGGTTGCCCATCAACCCCTGTTGAGCACTGCAAAGTAATAACGCTTTCTGTGGAGAGACTGACAGCAAATAGCAAAGGTGTGAAATGAGAGATGAGATTTTCTTTGGAGCTTGTCCAGATTGTGATAGTCTTCTAACCCCCCTCTACCCCACCCCCCACTAGCTTTTCCCCATCTGTAGACACTGGCCTGCCAGTCATCAATGCTATTCCCCAGAGCATCCCTGATGATTAAACACCTGTGGCAAGCAGAGCCTCCTGAGTTTCTGCCACATTTGGCTGAAATTTCCTTTTGGTCATGGAAGAAAATTAAAGTTTAAGTTTCAATACTAACCAAATAATCCACCATGATTATGGGAAACACAACTTTGTATTTTGATCAGCTTGCATCCATTCAGTCTGATACATGTGGTTTTCATCGGGAAATTATTGCATTCAGGATACCCTTCTTCACTAATTAATGGTTTTGAAGCAGCTGAAAAACTTGGGAGATATGGCTTATGAGAAATGTCACAGCACAGGATTCAGAGAGTTATCTTACCCAGCCTTATCAATAACTAAACCAGTCGTTATGTGGGGCAGGTGATTTTATTGCAAAATTTCTTGCACTAACCTATATTTTCTCTTGTTTTGATGAAGAGGAAGTAGTGCTCAACATTCTTGTAGCTTGAGATGAATAATGCTGTGTGAATTCCGAAATGAAAAAAAATGAATCAGAAAATTATTTCATCTCAGCTTGTTTCCAGATTGAAGCTTATAGCCCTCACTCTGTGAATGAGCTCTGGGAGGTGACTTATTATAAATTTTACAAAGAATGCTGCATAGAATGCTAATATCTCAAAACACACTATGAAAAAAACAAAAACAAAAACAACAACAACAACAACAAAAAACCAAAAACAAAGTTCCACAGGAAAATAACTGAGAAATGTGGAGATTCACGGCTTTTCTTTTGAATATTAAAGAAAGAAAACTGGGAAGTCCAATCTGTTTAACTGTGTTTAAGCCATCCTTTTCAAACTTATTTGGACCTCAGAAAGAATATATGCATGCATATTTTTTTAATTACTGATTAATTATCTTCTGTAAATCATACCTTGAATTCTATTAGACATGAGATCCTTGGTATCAGAATTTGTTTATTGGTAAAGTCAAATATCTGGAAAAACTAAACAATTTGCATTCAATTATTAGCACTTTCATGGCAATTATTTCTTTAAATTCTCTCCTCAAGAGAGCTGAGTTCATGGGAAGTGAAAAGGTGGGTATGGAGTGAGGTGTACAGTCCCTTTCTGAATTACAAACACAAGGAATTAGAGCCAGAGCCCAGCAGAGATATGGAATAAAAATGGCAGCAATAAAAACTTTACTCCATTCTCTTTCCCACTCTCATGTGGAAGTGTATCTGGAAAAAGAAGAGGCAGAAACACAGATAAAATGTTCTCCATAAGGCGTCAACTTCCATCCACTGGGCCTACTCTTCATAATTATTGAAAACTTATCATATTCTAGACATTGTGCTTGGCACTTGAAGGCAAAAGCAAATTAAGACAAGACCTCTTCCCACAGTCAAGAAAGAAAATAATTTAAAAAAAATTTTTTTTTCAAGGAATTTAGTTTTATTTTCTCTGTGCATTTGCAAAACACTTAGGACCAACATAGAAAAAAAATAAATAAATAAAACCTCCTGTTTAAAAAAAAAAAAAAATTACACCCAAGGGAAAAAAAAAAGGCCTGAGAGGGATTAATGCCTTAGCCCTACGGAGCTACAGCAACTCTGATTGGTCCAAGGAATTGAGAAGATATTGGGAAGATAGAACAGGAGGCAAGACAATGAAAAATTATTGCGGAAGAGGGCCTCGAAGTGGGCCACGAGGGGGAACTGGAGGACGGGGGGTGGGCCGGGGTGGAGGGAGGGGCCCCCGCTGGTAGTCATGGGGGGGGGTCGTGGAGGCCCAGTGTATCCATGAGGAGGCATCAGCGGAGGAGGTCCACGCATCCCATGCGGAGGCATAGGACCTGGGTGACCCATGGGAGATCCAAACGGAGGCCCTCGAGGGGGAATGCCCATTGGAGGAGGTCCAGGATGAGGCATTCCAGGTGGTGGTCGCGGTGGTGGCTGACCCCCAGAGCCTGGAGGCCCAGCATGGGGGTGTCCTAAGACATGAGGGCCATGGTGGGCCAGCTGCATCTGAGACATCCCTGGATGGGGCATCCCACCCAGTGGGAATGGGTGAGGATGTGAGTGCCCATGTCCAGGATGTCCAGCCCCTGGGGTTCCTGCTGATGGTGGGCCATGCCCTCCAGCCCCAGGAGGCATAGGTGGCGGGGGCATGGCTGGGGGTACCCCAGGTGGAAGGGCTCCAGGAGGCGGCACTGGGGGTGGGAAGGACCCAGGAGGAGGCATGCCTGGAGGAGGAAGCCCAGACCCCAACGATGATACCACAGGATTGGGGGCTGAGGGCGGAGGGGGTGCATCTGCAAACAGCTGATGAGGACGGTCAGCCTGGGAGAGTGGGTTCTGGGCTGCCAGAAGTCGTTCAGCTGCTGAGCCATGGCGCTCACCCTTGGAGTCCTTCTTGAAGGCATAGGACACAGTGATAGGGCGGTTACAGAGATACTGCCCATTCATAGCCTCAACAGCTGCATCCGAAGCATCAAATGAGGCAAAATTAATAAAGGCATAACCTTTGGAGTTGCCTGTGTCAGGGTCCCGCATAATCTTCGGGGTTTGTAAGATGACCCCAAAAGCGCTGAAAGTATCATAAAGCAGCTTCTCATCAATCTCCAGGTCCAGATTGCCAATGAAAATGTTGGCTCCCACGTCCAGGTTCTTGTTGTGAGCTGATGCCTTGTTCACCCGTATTGGTTTCCCATAGAGTTTGATCATGTTCATGATCTTAATGGCATAGTCAGCATCTTCCTCACTCAAGAATTCCACAAAGCCATACTCTTGGTGCTGACCTGTGACTCTATCTTTTGGCATGTGGGTGTTGACTACCGGCCCTGCCTGGAGAAATAGCTCCCACAGCAGCGGTTCGCTAACCTTCTCGTCCAGGCCCCTGACATAGACAGTGGCATCCTGGTTCCGCTCGGAGATCGGCCCAGCCACCATGGCGAAAGAGCTCCCGCCGTCTCCCAGAAAATAATTAAAATTTTTAACCAAACTCTAGCCCACATTTTCGAGGGTTCTCTCACCTTCCACAAAATACAGTACTGTTGGAGTTGTGACACTGATAAACATTTCCTCTCTTTGCTTCTCTTTCTGATCCTACCATCTATTTCAGAATCCCTAATTTTCTCTTTTAAAGTATTCACTCCTTCAAAAAAAGATTAAAAATGATTTCTTTCAACAATTGAGCATAAATCTGTTGAATTATGTACCAGATTAAAAGGACACTAAGCATTATCCTCATGATTATAGAGGACATAAAGGGGACTAAGTAAATTGGGCAAGAATGCTGAATTTGTTTATTAATTAGTGAATTCATTTATTAAAAAGAGATTTATGAAGTTCCACTTTGTATAGTCATGAGTACTAAGTGTCCTCAATACTAAGACCACACAGATGCCTTCACCATTAGCTGGTTCTGGAGAGGCTTATAGTTAAGAGAATCATGGGTAGATGGGCCAGATCAGCTTAGTGCTAAGTGTTCTATGAACCCTAGTTTGCTTGATCTAAATTGTCTGCTTGAGTCTGTTTAAAGCACTAACTTAATGAATTTGAAGCCATTTGGAAGCTTAATGTGGGCAGAATCCCCTAACAGGAAAGACAAACAAGAGAAGGAGTCCAAAAAGTAAACAGACATAATCATATAAATTGTGGATTTGGAGCTCACCATAAGGAAAAATTAGCAAAAGACTATTATTGTATCAAGTGCCTACTCTCTGCAATGTGCCATGCAGGAGTCATGAGTGACCCCAAAAAGTAGAACTCTTAACTCACAAAATTAAAATTTAGTTGCAGGGCCAAGAAAATAAACACAGATACAGAAACAAGCACACAAACAAATGCCCTAGTTTAGCACTCAAAATACAGACCTGGAGTCAGGTTAACCAAAACCACAGCAGCCAAAAGGAGGAAGAGACTTCTGGGAGTGAGAGGCATCAGAAATAGTGGTGGTGGGATTTAAGCTGGAACTTGAAAAATGAAGCCTACATAGAAAAGAAATTGCACTGTTTGATTAAGAATATTTGACCAGCCATAACAAAATTGCCATATTCAAGATGATTTGCATATCTTGACTGTAAATCACTGTGGGACTTCAAGGAGCATTGTGAAAAACTGGGGGCCTTCTTCATTGCTACCATTGCCCCTATTCCAGAAGCAGCCAAGTGACTCTCCAGGAAAACCAGCTTTATTTTATCCCTGTATCAACCAGGACTGGTCATGCTGGGAATAAAACCAGGGTGACCTCCTCCTCTACTTCCTGGCAGTCCTCACGAAACTACTTGACCAGGTGTCCAGCACACAGCAAAAGGGTAGAGAGAGAAAGTACAAAAGAGTGAATTTAGTCCTCCAACTTCCTTCTCCTCTGTTCAGTGTCAGCATTTTTTATCTCCAAAGAAACTTTATTCCTTTTTAAGAGTAGACTCAAAATTACTGCTAATTTTCTACAAGGAAACTGTTCTTTGAAATACACCATATACCATTTTCTAACCTCCCCCCACCTCCCCACTTTCGTAATGCTGGCAATGCATTGGCTGTGAACATGTAAGTATAGTTGCTTTTGAATGCTGCAAGGTAAATGCAGAAAATGACAGCTTAAATGGAATCATTAAAGCAGATGTAGGTAATATCTGAATGCTACCAAGCCTTCTTTGCAAGGCAATAAAGTCTTTATTTTCAGTTCTGATGCCTTGCACCTTTTCAGGGTAGCTGACAACCTATCATTTCTTACTTTTTTCCCCCCATTTCCAGCATGAACTCAGGGGCCTCTTTCTATCTTAAGTTGCAACCTGTTGATTGGTGGAAAAGGGAAGAACTGTATACAGTTCCACCCTAAGCGGTTATTTCTGGCAGTGCAGCAGTGAGCTCTGTCAGCTCATTCAAAGACATTAGTGTGAGAAAGTCACAACAAAATTGCTACCTGTCCATGTACTGGGGGCACCACAAAGTACAAGTTTCAGAATAGCACCAAGACAGACCCAAGAGACCACATCCTGGTTTTGAAGAAGCCAGACTTTCACAGTAGTATTTTGCATTTCTTTAAGTTTATCCTTCTCCATATAGTTTTCATTATACTTTCCTAGTCTTCTTATGAAGAAAGCAGTTGGATGTTGTTACCTACAATAAGGATAGGGAAACGGAAACTTACATTGATTTTTAGAAATATGGTAAAAATAGTTAATTGTAATGTTAGGTATTTAGAACATGGTATTGAGGTTTGCTTTTGGCTTTGTTTCTGTTTTTTATTTGACCAAACACTTATACAGTGCTTCGTATAGGCACTTTCTAAGTTGTTTTTGAATATCAACTCATTTAATTCTTACAACAACCTCCTAAGATCAATACTATTATTATCTCCCATTTTATAAATGAAGAAACTGAGGCCCAATGTCACAAGAGTGGATGTAATGGCAAAGTTAGAACTCAAATCCAAAACTCATGGCTCCAAAGTCCATGTTTCTCAACTCTTTCACTATGTGTCTTTCAATACACTGGAAGGTATACTACAAAAGAACGAGAAATAAACCTAGCTCTTTGATTCTGGGGCTGTTGACTCCCTCACTCACCCAACCTACCACTGAACAAACCTTTATTGAGCAATCACTACCAACAAAGGGCTGGTAGTGATTTGGGGCATCAAAAGAAATATGACAAATACAATCAATCTTCATTATTCATGGATTCCGCATTTGCAAATTCACCTACTGCTAAAATTGACTTGTAATCCCAAAATCAATGCTCACTGGCTTTCGGATAATTTGCAGACATGTATGGACATGCTCAGAGCAGTGAAAAATTCAACACTCCAACCTGCATTTCCCAGTTGAGGTCAAATAAAACAAAGCTCTGCCATCTTGTTCCAGCTCTTATACAGAAATGACCAGAGGATGGAGACAGTAGGAAGTAACACAGTGTAATGCAAGAAGCTCCAGCTCTGAGACCAGTGGAAGGGGTTTGAATCACAACTCTGGCACCTATTAATGGTGGTCTCAGGCAAGTTACTTAACATTTCTGATCAATTTCCCCTAGGAAATGTGGTTCAATATTCACTAAGTCACAGTTTGGGTGACTTTATAGAATAAAAATAATTATAATAATCTCCTTCATTCAAGTTACTTATATCTTAAGTGAGAGGAAAAGACAAAGATATATCAGAAATTATTTAGGTAACTAGTCAAATATGTACAATATGTAAGAAGGGCAAAATCACTGAGTGGCAGCACGCGATTTTAAAGCTTCAGGTAGGCAAGTTGAAATGGTCAGTGTAAGCATCGGGAAGAAGATGGAATTTGGGATTCAAAGTAACAAAAACACAGCCAGAAGAAAATCTCTCCAGCCTTGGAGTTTTCCCATGCTCTTGGCTTTTATTAACTATATAACAAGACCCCTTTGGATGGTGGCTACCATCCCACTGACTAAATTAATTGAAGACTTAATTGCAGAAATTTCTGATTTTCTATCATATCTTTACAATGATACAAGGTGACCCTGAATCTTTAATTAGAATGATTCAATTGTCAAAGAAGTGAGCCACCTGGGCACAACTGCTGGTAACCTGTAAAAATCACAGATACACCCTCAGAAACTTCATGAAAAGGCAGATGCTGCATCTCCTCCTCAGGGTATCTTGACAAAGTGGTCACTATCGGCTTGACAACCACAATCATGGGGACACACAAGGAGAAATGCTGCCTGCTGCCTGCCCACAGTAAGATGAACCACAGTCTTGAGACAATCTGGAGATAGCAGGAGAGGCTTTTGGTCTCTATGCATTGTTTTGACTGGTGACAGCTGTCATTAGGGGTTGAAATTGTAGAGTATATCTTTCAACAAAGTTCCTACTTTCTCTCACCTGCTTAGAGACTGTAGAAATTTTTAAAATATGGTTTTTTGACACAGAAATAAAATGCTATACAATATTTGGTTGTCCAATATTTGTTGCTAGGTGTAATCAATCATAGAAGAGACACCTGGGAGAACTGCCACTGGATCTATAACCTAGGAAATAGTCTTTGGACATTGTGGAGATAGAAAAATAGGCAGGGACTAGATGGGAGGACTGGTCTGGAAGAATCAGCATATTGGAATCAAGTGTGACGGAAGTAGAAAAACTTGAAACTGACATGTCATGTTCTGAGCTCGATGAGACGAGGAATAATGTAAAGTGGGGATGAGCTGAGAGTATAAAGTTATAAGGTTTTGTGGAAAGTGTGTAGGACCTGTACCAATTCTGAAGATGGATGTAATTATTGTGCCAAGTTGAAAACTAACTGCAAAGTTACTACAGGCATCCCTTTCTTTTTTTGATCCTATTAACTTAGAAGATATTAACTTCTCCATCCATAAAAACTTATTACTCTTTATCTTTCTTTTCGAAACATATAAAATACTTGGGTCTGACTATTCTACTGAAGAAAGAATCATCATACTGGCTCATGATATTGATAATTCAAAGTACTCCCTAAATCACTTTGACCATAATGCAATGACTATTTCAAGCAAGAAACACACACACAGAAAGGCAGGCAGGGGGGAGAGATGGGGTGTGGGTGTGTGTGTGTGCGTGCACACACATGCATGCATCGAGGTCATCTAATTGTTTTACTTATTTAGTCAGTTGGTTAACATCGATCTTTTTTTGGCACACTGCTAGTGAGTACATAAAATAAAATATGTGCACCGGGATATGGTCCTGACAGAGTAATCATAATAGAAAATGAGGTGATCTACTGGTAAAACAACATTAAACCCAAAACAACAAATCAGAGTCACAGTGCAATTACTGTCTTCAGACCATGTACACTGGGCCCATTCCCCAGCAGCCAACCAACAGCACCACATCATTATCTCCCCTGCTCGCTTGGACACCAGGTATTAACATCATGTCTTACAATTCTGGAGACTAAACCAATTAAGGCACAATTTAAAGAAGGTATTCATAAATATTGTACCAGGGTGGTACTGACACACCTAAGTATTTAAAAAATACTTTAAAAAGTATTTAACTATTAAAAAAAATAGAATATGGCTCCAAATATATGTAATCCATTTTAGAAGAGGTTCCATAGAGCAACTTCTGCATTATGAATAAATATGCAAAATCAAAACAGTAGCCCAGTTCAAATCTCTCTCCTACTCCTCTGATATACTTCTCCATGTCATATCCATTTTCATATAAACAACACAGTAATATAACATCTGCATTGCTAAATAGTGCTACTATGTTCTAATTTCTTTGGAATGGCATGAATAAAATCTTTCTACTCCTGTTTATTAGAATTTATTGATGACAATCCTTTGCAAAGTAGCAGAAGGTATAATTAATTCTGGTACGACCCTAAGTTGGATATAGAAACTCAACAGGGCTTACTTTTGACTTCAAATGATCTATCGCTTGATAATGTGGAAGGGAGGCAGCAGGAGGAGGATATGAGCTTCTATAACTTCACTCTAAACTGCTTCAATGCTACCCCACGCAGTTAATGTTATATACACACTGTCAGCTATATAATACAATCGTACTTTTCTTTATTTCACAGAGATGTTTGGATACAATGTTCTGTAGGGGGGGGGAGAAAACAGTATTTCAAGGTTTGGGCAGGAATTTTACTAAAACAAATATTTAGAAATCTCTCTAACTCATCACAGGGCTCCCACCATTACTCCTACTACATTCAATTCTCTTTGCTCAGGACATCTGCTAGACTAGAATACGGATGATTTCACAGTTATACAAAATGAAAATTAATGCAGCATTTCAGTAATTCCCCCACATAGGCTGCTTATATATATATATGCAGTATCTTCATCAACAAAAGAAATGATATAGTTATGTTAAAGGTATAGTATCTGATACACCTTCAGCTTGTCTTACTGATGAATGTGATTGCTCTGAAGAAGAAGAAGTGAAGAGGAAAGTTGTTATTCTGGGTTTAATTTTGACAGATATAAATAATAAACTAATAGTTTAGAAATAAGGCAGGATCAGTGGGTGTGGTGCATAAACAATGAATTTTGGAACACCGAAAAGAAATAAAAAATAAAATTAAAAAAATTAAAAAAAAATTTTTTTAAAGAAATAAGGCAGGAAAGAAAGTGATCGTGTCAACCTGGAATTCATAACATTAAAGAGAGGAGCACTTGGATATGTGTATTTCAGAAGAGAATGTGATGTCAAGGAAGTAAGACTCACAAGAGGTGGAAGTGTCTTTAAATTGCAATTTATTATATCTTTGAAAATTATCTCAATTTTCAAGGCAGGCAAGAGGTAACATGCAAGAAAAAGGTGTAGCAGTAATGATGCTTCTGATAAGGGCAGATTACAAAGATGAAAGGAGGGGTACATTTCAACTCTCTAAAAACTGAGCTATCACAGAATAAGATGGGCTGTCTCAGAAAGTGCAGAGGGAAGAAAAGCGAAGTGTTCTATATTATCTGAAAGGTTTCTTTCCACTTGAAGATTCTGTCATTCCATGTTATGTGGAAATAGATTTTCATTCATTAAAAAAATTGTTTTTAATCAGTGATTTCAGACAATAAGCATTTACATATGAGAATGGTGCCTTGGGATTTACAAAGTGCCATGATATGCACATCAATTCTCACCACAGCCACCAGAGATCACTGCCTCTAGATTATAAACAGCAGACTGAGCCCTCCTCCAGAGATTAATCCATGGCCCTAGGGTATCACATTTGCAGGACTCAGGACAAGAATGCAACTAAAGGCCCACATACCTTATGGCTAAATAATATTTAAAAGTTATAAATCAACAACAAACAGTTAGAGCTCCATATTTAAACTCCCTCCTCCCTTGGAAAATGTATCTTCAAACCACAATGTCAAAAATATATATATTTTTTTATGACTAAAATTTGGCAACATATAAAAGATGGCTGAGTTTATTATTAATAATTATAATTATAGGTCTGAATGTTCTATGGATAGACCTGTGATATTTAAAATTATGTTAATAATTCTTAGGTTATATATTTATTCCACCAAATGTATTTCTTGACTTCATTTTAATAAAATTACTAATCTTATTGTTACCAATATTTTCACATAATTTGGATTTTATTGAACATAATGATCTATACATTTTAAATGTAAATTATTCAAAGTATGTATATTTTAATATATTTTGACCAAATATAAATATGACATAAAAATATTTTCATGTCTATTTTCTAAAGTCTTCTCCTAAAGTATTAAAAATTAAAAGGTACAATATCAGTAATAATTAGTATATAAAATTTTTGTAACTATTATCTTCATAAGCTGATTGATTTAATAATTTGAAAATACAGTAAGATATACTAAATATTTATTAAAAATATTCACTACTAGTTTTCAATGTTCGTCTGTCAAGGTAAAGAATCAATATTACTCTTCATGTTTGTTACATATAACTAAAACTATGTACATACTAATTTGAAAATAATATAAATTGTTTAATATTATAAAATTTCCCTAGCCACCATGGCACTTTGTGTGTACCTCCAGAATCAGGATGTGGAACCTGAAGAGCAATAAGAAATGGACCCCAGCTCTATTGCAGAAATTAACTGTATCAATGCCTTCTTAGGGAAGACTTGACAAGCTACTTAATTTGTCTTTTATCTTAACTATATCCTTTCTCTGCTCAAATCCGTCCCAGACAAGCTACTTAATTTGTCTTTTATCTTAACTATATCCTTTCTCTGCTCAAATCCTTACCATACTCCAAAGCACTGTTTGCCTCTGGCTTCCACAGTGTTCAATCTACAAGCCTCCATGACAAAGGTGCTTGGTATTTTGAAGACTTAGAGAAAGAATGGTGTTAAGTTACGAGAGCAGATATTTACAGTCATGACACATGCTGCATCAGACTCCAAGAGAAAAAGGCACACAAGTACTTTTAAAGCAACTGATCAGGGGCACCTGGGTGGCTCAGTGGGTTAAGGCCTCTGCCTTCAGCTTGCCCCTGGGATTGAGCCCTGCATCGGGCTCTCTGCTTGAAGGGAGCCTGCTTCCTCCTCTCTCCGCCTGCTTCTCTGCCTACTTGTGATCTCTGTCTGTCAAATAAATATGTAAAATCTTCAAAAAGAAGTGCAACTGATCAATTTTGCATGTGTTTGTTATTTAAGGTCCTCTAAGCAAATGGCCTAGGCCAAAATCCCCTCTTTCCCCAAGAGTTGTAGAAATTACGTGATCTATAAATTAATCCATGCAAATATCCTTTTAATGGACTAGTGCAATCTTAAGAGGTGGTGAGATCCCCATGACACAGGAAAAAATTTTTCAACATCATTTGGCATCAGGAAAATACAAATCAAAACCACAATAACCACCTCATACCAGTCAGAATGGCTAAAATTAACCAGTCAGGAAAGAAGAGATGTTGGCAAGGATGCAGAGAAATGGAACCCTCTTACACTGTCCATATGAATGCAAAGTGGTACGGCCATCCTGGGATACAGAATGGAGGTTCCTCAAACAGTTAAAAATAGAACTACCCTATGAACCAGCAATTGCACTTCTATGTGCTTATCCAAAGGATATAAAAATAGTGATCTGAAGGGGCACATGCACCCCAATGTTTATAGCAGCAATGTCCACAATAGCCAAACTATGGGAAGAGCCCAGATGTCCAGAAACAGATGAATGGATAAAGAAGATGTGGTACACACACACACACACACACACACACACACACACACACAATGGAGTATTACTCAGCCATCAAAAAGAGTGAAATCTTGCCACTTGCAACAATGTGGATGGAACTAGAGGGTATATGCTAAATGAAGTAAGTTAATCAGAGAAAGACAAATACCATATGATTTCATATGGAAATTAAGAAGCAAGATACATGAACATAGGGGAAGGGAACAAAAATTAAAATAAAAACAGAGAGTGAGCAAACCATAAGAGATTCTTAACTATAGGAATAGAACAGAGGGTAGCTGGGGGTGAAGCAGGGTGAGGTAATTGCGTGATGGCATGAAGGAGGGCACTTGATGTTTTGAGCACTGGGTGTTATATGCAACTGATGAATCACTGATTCAACACAGTATGATTATCATATACTGATAATATACTATGTGTTAACTAAACTGAATTTAAATAAATTTTTTTTAAATGCACATAAGTGGTAAAGCGATTTCTAATTTCAGCTAAAATACAGGACATCTAAGGTACCCTGAAGTACTATAATCAATTAATGGCTTTTTAGAAAATGTTTCTATCCCACTATTAGAGTATATATACTTATTTAATTCATATTGAAAGGTAATTTGGAGTAAAAATGCTATCAAATCAACTCTGTGGCCAGCTACAAACTAATCTAACAGTCAAAATAAAGAAATCTATTATTTTAGTGGGCCCATTAAAGTTTGTACATGGAAATATGGAATTAGTTTTTAAAGTCAGATGTCTAAATTAGATCCAGTTTTATGGAGAAACTCTTTGAATCTCCAGTACTTTTTCCGTCTACATGGAAATTCCTCTGAACTCTAAGTAGAGTTTCAGAATGAATCTATGCATCTGCAGGACCCTCACTCACACTGATAAAAATACAGTTTCCTGAGGACTTAACTCATTAGAGCAGAGTCAAGTAAGTCATTTTAGAAAGATTCTCAAAGATGTTTATTAAAGCAAAACAAATATTTACTATTCTCAGTTACCCAGAATATGTCACCAAACAAAATTTATTGTTTCCTAGGCTCTAGTGTGACCCAGAGAATAAAAGAAGCAGTACAATGAGGGAAGTAGGTGGACTCTGAAGCCAGGCTGCCCGAGTCTGAACCCAGCATGCACTACCCAAAGCAGTGTGAGGCAGCACATTACTGAACTCTGCTTCTCCATTTTCCCTTCTCTAAAAGGGAGATGATAATAGTGCCAGATGATAACAGTGCTCCTACCTCACAGGGCTGGAATGAGAATTACATGAGTTGATCTGCCTAAGGCTCTTCCACCAGAGCCAGAAACCTTTGAAACACTCAATGAGCATAAATTATTATTACAACATATTTGGCAAAAGAATGGTTGATAAAGGATTAAAAAAAAAAGGGAAACAGAGAAGAGCAAGAAAAATAAACAAGCAGAAACAGGGTCTTTTCTGACTCAATATCTAGAGAAAAGAAAGCTGTTAATTGCTTTTCTAACCTGATAACTGTCAATTCATGATAAGCATAGAAAGGAATATGTGCTCCATTATGAATGATCCACATTTTCCTCCTAGAATACAGGAATGCAAATCAGTAGGGGATCAGAGTGAAAAATCAAATGACCAAGTAGTGAAGGGTTTTTTTTAAAGCCTAAGTGCAGGACATGGCCCATCTGGAACTCTCCAACTTGGGGAGGTGAGTTTGACCATGACAGCTAATGGAGAAGGATTTATGATCAGTGACCTTCGCCAACATATTATTCACCAACTGCTGACAGGCCCAACCCTTGAGAGTGAAATGAGTAGGGATGATATCAGTCACTCTCTGTCACTCCAATTGCAAATCTTCTAGTCAGCAGGAGAAAACAGAAGCTGATACGAGAAAGGGAAGTGTCAACAGGTTCAGCTGTGGTTGGAGGTGCCCCTGATAGGTCAGAAAAGGGAAATAAAGACAGCAACACTAATTGAGCCCGCAATGAATGTATGAATCAGTGGGGCCCATGAACTCTACCATTGGATCTGAAGGGTGACACCAGAAAAGCACGGGCTGGAGTGTCAGAGGAAACCGGTTTCAAATCTCAGCTCTACCACTTAATAAATGGCCTTGGACAAGCTACTTAATATCTCTAAGCCACCATTTACCCATCCATAAGATCAAGATAATAAAATCCACCTTACAGGGCAGGGTATAGAGATTTATTAAGATAATAGATAGGATGCGTCTGGCACAATGTCTGGCAAGCTGAAGGTATTCTATACACCTTAATCCCTATTCCAGGAGGTGCCCTAGTGGGCTCACAGCCAAGGGAGGTTGGGGTGGGGGGGAATGCAATTAAATAGGCAGTTACAAACTAGAGATGAGAAAGGGACTTCAGAAGGACACAATGGGAGTTCCCCAGTCCGGCCTGGGTAAGTTATGAAGCAGCAGAAAAAGAGATGCTCAGGAAAGACTCAAGAGGGGAATGTGGGGAATGCGGGCTACTGAGCTCAAGACAGCCGGCAGGAGGGACAAAGAACATAAGGCAAATGGCATAAGCCAAGTCCTGGATACAAGAGAAATCAAGGAGTGGCTGTCCTGAACCTCAGTCGTGCCACAAATTCTTGAAGTCACAGCTCCAAATCTACAGAGCCATCTCTCCTTGACTTCTATCTGACGTATTTCTCTAGTCACGGTTTAATCCACTGTTGAAGAATAATATCCACCTACAATACAGTATTATAATGACACACATAAACAAGCATTAGCCTTCCGGGCTTTGCTAAAAGACAGCAGACTGGAATGACCTGGCCATTGCTGAATAGGAAAATCCCCACCGTTACAGTTCACTGTGCTACTACACCTAAAGGATTAGTGCATAACCATTGCTCTCTCCATCCCCTACTCAAAAGCAAACAGATAAAAACAAATAAATGCAGTTTGCTCTATAAGTTAACAGAGAAAAAGGTACCTGTCCTCTAAAATACCCAACTCTTGAAGAATCTCTATGAGCACAGAGAGAAAACTGGGATTGGTGCTTACTGTAAAAGAAACTTTCACTCAGGCCTCTTCCTATCATCCTCATTAATTTCTAACAAGGAAGAGCAGCTCAGTCTGATTGCTAAGAGTCAGAAACATAAAGCCATTTTTTTTTTCTTACTAGTGATCAAGATCACTGCCTGTTACACACCAACGCCCAAGTTGGGGACAGAGCTCCCATTTCTGCCCCACATGCTAAACCTCCAGGGCAGGATCTGTTTCTTTGGACCTACCCAGCCATCCTGCATCTTGTCTGCCTTTCTGGCTCCCTACATGGTTAATATTCTAAGCAGGAGTATTTAGGGCCTGCTTCCTAGAAACAACCATTCTACTCTTCTCTAACTTCCTTCATTGCATCTGCTACAACCAGGGCAAGGAAGAACAGATTGGGAAACATTCTGCAACCAAAACCACTTTGGCAATCCCTGACTGAGATTCAGAGGAGAGAAAAGTAGCAGCAAAGATTACCCTGATCCAAGTCATGTGCAGCTTTCCTTGGAGCACTGCACTGGAAATTTGGAAACAGTAGCACAGGTATCAGCAGAATAATATTTTGTCTTGCATTTTTACTTGATTAATTGCGTGTATCTATCTCCTGCAATAATCCCAGAGGGAGGAGAGTTTAGAGGTATAATGAGGCACAAACCACCCCCCCAATCCCTAATAGTGATAAGGACTGAAATCAGATTTATGAAACACAAGATCAGTGTTAAAAATATAGAAATGGGGAAAGTTAATATAAAGAAACCCAGAAAGAGGCATGATGACAAATAATATTTTTGTGATAAATAATAGGTAGAACATGTTGATTTTATGGATAATCAGTATATGCATCTTAAAAATTTTTGATATCTACAGGGTGGCTCAGTGGGTTAAAGCCTCTGCCTTCGGCTTAGGTCATGATCCCAGGGTCCTGGGATGGAGCCCCTCATCGGACTCTTGGCTCAACAAGGAGCCTGCTTCCCTTCCTCTTTCTCTGCCTGCCTCTTCTGCCTACTTTTGATCTCTGTCTGTCAAATAAATAAAATCTTTTTTAAAAATTTATGATATCTAGGAATATGTAAAGATTATGCAAAAATCAATCAGTGGGTTAATTAATCAATATTTGGGGATGACACCTGTTTTTAGACTACTGGGATAAGGGAGAATACAGTAGTTACAACAATGTTTGGATACTTCCTAAATAAATGGGCTATGCTATATAAGTAATTCAAAAGAAAAAGTCTATGTCTTCAGGTAACATGGCTGGGAACAAACTTACTTAGAAACACAAGCATTTCCTCTGAAGTCAATAAATCCTAGTTCAAGTCCAAATTGCAATATCCGAAGATTTCAAATCCTACTGAACTTTAGTTTTTCAACTCAGAAAGGGAATTATGAAACCCACCTTATCAGGTGGTTGTTGTTCACATTAGAGGAGGTAACTTATGCACATGATGATTTCTGACACTGCCTGGTTTACAACAGAAGTTCAAAACCATGAGCTACCTTTCTTTTTTTTCCTTAGGAAGGTTAAACTTTATCCATGAGAAAGCTGATTAATAACAGTAAGGAACATGGCAAGAAACAGCTAAGCAAGCACCACATTCAGGCTGCAGATTTTGAGAAGGCCAGTCCATTTGTAGCAGTAAGGGAAAATTCTGCAAAACAGAAGTAAACTAGGATTAAATCAGAAGAGAAGGTGGGAAACTCTTCCCATTTGGTCCCAACCTTCCTGTGGGATAATACCATAGCTCTTAGGGAAAGTTGACCCGAATTCAGGCGGTTAGAAGCAGGGAATTTACATAATATACCACACCTTATGAGTTAAAGACCATTATCAGCAAGGATGTATTATCTGCCTACTCTGTGTTGTGGCAAAGAGGGAGGAAGAAGAGAAAAAGGAGAAAGTAGTAAGAAAGAGGAGGAGGATGAAGAAGAGAACGAAAAATAGCTATACAGGAGAGAGGAAAAAGAGTGGAAGGGGAAGTTGCTTAGTGTCCCAAACATTGCAGCTGCAGTTTGAAAGGGCACATCTGAAATGGGCCTGTTAAATTCAACAGTTTCATCATCACTGCCACCAAATTGAGCTGCTCTGAGAAACACTTTGCTATGATATATGAGCCGGGTGAGGCTGATTAGCTAAGTCTGTATTACACAGCACAGGAGAACTCAACAAAGGTTTAGTCATTTAAAAGGACAACATTGAGTTTTGGCCAAGGATTTTAAAAATGAATATTCCATGTGGGGAAAAAATTGTTAAATACGATAATGACAGGAGAAAATCTTGCTGTAATTATTCCTCCATATGTTACCACCTTCGAGGGAAAACATATACATATAAAGTGAGAATAATTCCCCATATGGGTTTTCAGATCCATTTTTATTTTTAAGTGAGCAATCACAGGTTCAGAGCGAAGGGGCATTATTAAATGATGGTCAACTGCAAGCCTTGCAGGGGACCAGCTGCAGCTCCAGTATAACATGGAGAAGACCAGGGAAAGATGACCAGCCCTCCAGATTTATTGCTCATGAAGAGCTGGAGAGCATCATGGATTGCTCAAGCTAGATGGGATATTGAGAGGTTATTAGGCCCATTACCCTTCCCCTAGGCCACTTCACTTGCTCTTTCATGACAAAGTAACATTTTACATGCAAGGCAGAGCTGGAGGCAGAATGAGTATTATACACAGGCGATGGGAGCAGGGGGAAATGTGGATGTTTCTTCCACTTAGAATCATGAAAAGTCCCAACTACATTCTGTCTAGTCCATTTCTTCCTCCCCAATAATTAGGACAGCACCTGACACATCACAGATACTCAGTGAATCTTTGTGACAGGAATGAATGAATGAATCCTATGCTGGGATTTCTCTTCATTATTGTTTTTTGAGCTCCCCCAGGAAATTTAGGATTCAACCACCATTGCTCTGGACCAGAGTTCTAGTCAGTTTCTCAATTTCCTCCTTTATAAGCTAGATTTTCTAATATCTCTTTTACAAAAAGAGGATTTGTATGTGTGTGTGACTGTCACACACTCCAAAGGCCATCTGAAAACTTAACAGCTTACTCGGTTATAACTAAAATAAATTTTAAAGCAAAACACTGGCAAGACTTCCTGAACAAATTCTCTTGTGGTGGGTGCCTGGGTGGCTCAGTGGGTTAAGCCGCTGCCTTCGGCTCAGGTCATGATCTCAGGGTCCTGGGATCGAGTCCCGCATCGGGCTCTCTGCTCAGCAGGGAGCCTGCTTCCTCCTCTCTCTCTCTCTGCCTGCCTCTCTGCCTACTTGTGATCTCCGTCTGTCAAATAAATAAATAAAATCTTTTAAAAAAAAAAACAAAAAACAAATTCTCTTGTGGTAAATACAGCACAAATATCAAAGTTGCCTATAAATAATTAATAATTCTACCTCTTCCATTAAACCTTCTTTTATAACACTTGCCCACATGAATCCTTATTTTGTAAACTTCTATAGCAAGTTTTATTATAACAGCCATGAAGTACTTGGATAATCAGTGTCCTATAATTTTTCTAAATGTTTACAAAGATTTATTTGATTCCTCAATAAGCATGGCAGCCCTTAGAGAAGGACTGCATACCAGGCCTCACTTAAGCCACACAAAATTCTTTGTGTAATTTTGGCATAGTATGTCATACCTGTCTGCTTGGATCTCATCAATACATTCATAATAAAACTAAAGAAAATCAATCAGTCATCCAGATGATCCAAGGTCATTTGTTGCTAAACATCTGAGTAACACTGAAAGAGTACCTAGCCTGCCTTCAGAAAGCCAGAGTGGAGAGGCTACTCAGAGCTACTGAGAGGTGAACAGAATTCTGAAGGCCAAGGACAGAAGGGCCAAGGGAAGGCGGGGCAGAAGCAGACACAGAAGTAGAAGTAGAAGTTGCGACGTTCCAAAGATCCAAGGACAGGATCTAGGTTTGGGTTGGGGCAAGATGAAGTGGAGCAGCAGAGAAAACAAGGACCTATCATAAAAGACCTAGATTAAACCAATTAGTTGTCTACAATTTAAAAAGATGGAGGCTAAAAGGTGAGAAAACTCAAATCTGCCCTTAAACTACATGCAATATAAATTGATAAAGTATTATTTTATATGAGCTTTTTAAGAACATACAGAAAACCCAACGGCATCTCTGACAGACTGTTACCCAAATTTTTAAGTACTAGGGGAAAGCTCACCAACTCCATTTCAACTTGCACCATTTCAGTTGATAGACTTTTTTTTCTTATTCTGAAATAAAATCATCTTCTTGGTCTGAGTATTTCCAGTTCTATCTTCAGGGATGGCTACACAGAAACTCATAAAGTAATAATTACCATGAGCCTTGTGTAAGAAAGACCACCCCTATTTCTCCATCAGAGCTGGAGGTGAGGTAGAATGCTACCATTTTAACCCCATCATTTGACTACACCATATAATACCTTTCACCTATCATGGATTTTTGTTCCAAAAATAAATACTAAAAAAGCAACAACAACAACAAAGTTAAAATTGGAAAAGGTTAACACTGTACACAACAAAATTAAAAGAAAATAAACTGAAAAATCCCATCATGTTAATAAGTGCCAAACTGTTAAAATTGACCAAGAAAAACTGGACTTAGTAGAAAAAATGGTTGCTAAATAAAACTGACAAGGCCATAACTACATTACAGAAAAGTCTGTTATTGATTAAAAATTGACAGAAGAGTCTAATTTTCTTTCCCAAATTTTGATCTGAAGAATCTGATCCAGGAAAATTGGACATGGTAGAAATAACTGCCATAAAGAAAATACAGACAGGGAAAAGCATTATTGCAAGATTTTTTTTTTTTTATAGATGACTGATGAAGCAAATCATTATTATAAACTTTATGCATAGAAAATTGTTCCTGGGGACGCCTGGGTGGCTCAGTTGGTTAAGCAGCTGCCTTCAGCTCAGGTCATGATCCCAGCGTCCTGGGATCGAGTCCCACATCGGGCTCCTTGCTCGGCAGGGAGCCTGCTTCTCCCTCTGCCTCTGCCTGCCATTCTGTCTGCCTGAGCTTGCTCTCTGCCCCCCCTCTCTCTCTGATAAATAAATAAAAAATCTTTAAAAAAAAAAAAAAGAAAAAAGAAAAAAAGAAAATTGTTCCTGAAGAAAATAGTTTTAATAAAACAGAACTAGAAAAATAAGGAAAAAGTAAATGGCTTAGCTGTACTCTATAGAAAACTGACCAAGGTATTAAATTGTTTTGAGGTCTCTCTCAAAAATCTTTCTCAGTAAAAATTCATTGATTAGAATGTATCAGTTGGTAGAATTCTGATTTACTCACACAGAGTTCAAATATCATCACTGTCAAAATGCTGGGGTAAAAAGAACACTGGGTTAATCAGCATTGTTTTTCAAACAAAACACACTAAAAATCCTTACCTGTATAAATAGGCTTCTGGCAAAGTTTAGACAGATAAGGGATAAATCTAACATCCATGTTAAGGGAACGTTAGGGTCTATGAAGTCAAATCCTTGTTCAGAAACAAAAAGGGCATTAATACTGCTTCAGGATAACTTCTCTAATGTTCTTATAGTTGAGTACTACAAATTCAATAAACAAATATTTCCTGTGCTTCTACTTTATGGCAGATCCTGTATTAAATGCAGGCTGAGACAGGCAGACTTGCTCCTGTCCTTAGAGTTTATACAGAAGTCTGCTCCACAGAGAAACTAAAAGAGAGAACCCTAGGATCACCTGACTCAGAGTTGTACTTAGAAAGTCACACTGTGAGCTCCCTCCCACCAACTCTTTTGTAAGAACAAAAACCTGTGCAAATGAACATAGAAAGTCTTGACAAATGAGATTGACATTTGACAGACACCACTTGGGTCAGAACAGATTTACTTAATGTGATGGTTAATTTTATGTGTCAATTTGACTGAGCTAAGGGATGCCCAGATAACTGGTAAAAAAAAGTATTTCTGGGTGTGTTTGTGAGAGTGTTTCCAGGATAAATGAGCACTTCAGTGGATACGCTTACTAAAGAAGATACCCTCAACAAGTGTAAGTGGGTATCATCCAATTATTTGAAGGCCTAACTGAAACAAAAAGGCAGAATAAGGGCAAATTTTTTTCTTGGCTTGAGCTGGGCTATCCATCTTTTCCTGCCTTTGGACATCTCTACTCATGGCTCTTGGGGCCTCTAGACTCAGACCAGAACATACACCATTGGCTCCCCTGGTTCTAAGGGCTTTAGGTTAGGACTTGAACAAGATGACCCACTTTCTCAAGCTTCCAGCTTGCAGATGGCCATTCATGGGACTTGTCCTCTCTCTATATATATTCATCTATCTGTATATCTAATCTCTTTCTCTATATCTATATAGATATAGATATATCTATATAGTTCTGTTTCTCTGGAGAATCCGGAGTAATGCACTTAACCAAAGGACACAGGAGGTAGTAACCATTTTCAAGACCCAGGGCAGAAAGTTCAGCAACATACATGAAGTATAAGGTTTCAGAACTTCAACTAACAGGGTACGCAACCATGAGTAGTGACACCTGAGTCAGTAAAAGAGTCCCACCAGACTCTCAGTAGGAGCAGGTAGATACAAACAGATCACATCATCTGGGTCAGATACACACAGCAATCATGGATCATGTCCATATACCATGACTAGAGGGTTCAATGCAGGACTATACAGACCCTCAAGCACAGTTTTTCATGTACTTCTCTCAGCCTCTAAGATAGTATAGTCTATTCCAAGTACATTTTGAATTCATTGCCATGGAATCAGAACCAGGGCCAGTTGCACAGATATCTCTATTATGCTAACAGACAGCTATATGGACTATACTCAGAAGGTGTCAGTGACACGAAGAAAGAAATAATACCCATAACTTTTAGTTAATAGAGTCTCATGGGGAAGACTGCCAATCATCTCTCATTATCTATTCTCTCCTTCTGACATGACAGTTGAATTTTCAGCAGGGCAACTGGCCATCTAGCTAGGACTACCTTTCCCAACCACATGGCAAGATTCTCATCAATGGAATATTAATGCAACTGACGTTGGCAACTTCTGGATTGTGCCCTCAAGAAAAGGGTAAAGTCTCTTCCTGTGGAAGTAATGAAAATATAGAAAGCTGGCTGGAAATATGTGGATGAAGGATACATGTTGTAGGTGAGAGGAGCAAAGAATCTTTCCCAATAATATAGCTCTATCATAAGGACTTTTCTCAACCTTTCTAGGCACCTTATAATTTTACGAGCATTTAAAACCTCTAGACCAGCTTGGCCCTTCATGCACAGGAGAAACTGATTTCTACATACTTTTACCCAATTTTATTTTGGGCCATTGTTAGAACCAAATTTATATCCAAACCAATTAAGCCACATGTATTCCTTTTTTAATATCAATGGTTATACCTGAAGAAGGTCTCTTTGTAAGAAAGAATATGGTACAAGTGTCCAGATTTATTCCATCTTGTGCATATGTCATCTAACAGAGGATCCCAAATGTAGGTTAAATTTAACAAACTTCACTGTTTGCACAATTTGCTTGAAATGGACTGTTTCAGTCATCAGACTTTGATTAACTGAATTATTTTGCGCTCTACAGGGATTACAAATCTTCAGAAAAAAAAAATGTATTTTGACCCAGAGATTCCGCTGGATATAATTTAATCTTTAACAAATCAGATAATATTTAACAGCCTTGTTATATCACAGGGCCATGATTTTATTTATTTTTTTTAAAGATTTTATTTATTTATTTGACAGAGAGAGATCACAAGTAGGCAGAGAGGCAAGCAGAGAGAGAAAGAGGGAAGGAGGCTCCCTGCTTAGCAGAAAGCCCAATGCGGGATTCGATCCCAGAACCCTGAGATCATGACCTGAGCTGAAGGCAGCGGCTAAACCCACTGAGCCACCCAGGCGCCCCAGGGCCACGATTTTAAATACCAATACTTGTTATGTTATAATTAGCAGGGTTCAAATTTTTTTAAACAATGGAAGACTGATGCAGAACAGAGTTGATCCTTCAGGAAGCTTTTGTTAAAACTGGTAGTTTAATCTTATTGAGCACCTGCTAGGTCCCTTGTCTACTTTTACACTTAATTCCTATACAAACTTACGCAACCTGTTTGGGTTTTTTGAACTTCTGATTTTTCAGAACTTCTCCTCCTCCCCAGGTGGAGATTTCTGGACAACAGCCACTCTGGCTTTGAAAGGCTATGATTCTAAGAACGTGGGGCAGAAGCCACAGAATAATGGCTCCTGTCACTGCCTTGACTCACTGCTCTTCTTCTATGGGCACTCATTCTGGAACCAGATGTCTGCAGTTGGAGATATTTCCCCAGAAGCAACATCCTGTAACTGCTCCTCCACAGCTTCTTTCACAAGTTGAGTTGACAGCAGTAGTGTTGCCTCAGGGCCTTTCCCATGCTGAGGCTATAAATGGGGTATCTGAACCATCAGCCCTGACTGGACATTACCTCCTTATAATGTGTGCAGTATTAGAATGGAGAAACTTTTGAATTCCAAATTCCCTCCCTCTGTTAGAGAAATTGCTTGCCAATAATTCTGCTGACCTCCAAAACAAGTCCTTTCCAGGGTGCCCTGTCTCCTTCCCACATTCCAAGAGGCTGGAGGTGGTTCTCTGCTCTGCCAAGGCTGTGTTCATCTGGCCACAGTGAGAAGACTAGGCAGATTAATTAGATGCTTCAGAAGGGGTGAGAATCCTGCTGTTCAAGATGAAGCAGATTTGTGGGTGAGTTAATCAGACTCCTCTGTTCAGATTTATGATTAACTTCAGAACTGAATAATGCACATCAGTTGACATACTGGATCCATCCAGGCCAGAACTCTGCCTCCAAGAGCAGCACTGTGGGGCATTTGGAGGGGAACTATAACAATAACACAGTGTAACAGCATAACCTCAAGATCAACATCCCTGTAATAATAGTTTACAGAGCTATAATTCATGAATTAACCCACTCCATTAAATACTTTATATTTTTGAACCATATTATCTTGGAATCCCACTCTACTACTTAACAGCTAAGAAAATTTAGGCTAGCTGCTTAATTTCTGGGTTCACATCTGCAAATGAAGATAATGACAACCTCATGTGGTTAACTTATAAAAATTGACTGAGTTATTGTATGTAAAAAGTTTAAAATAGTGTGTTCAGTAGCTATTCCATATCATTTTCATTTTTATAGGCATGAGATAACAATTTCCAAGTCCATGAGTAGGAGAGGCAATATGTAATACAGTGAACTGACTTGGAGTTTTACCTCTGATATTTTCTCACTACAGGTCTTAAGTCACACTATTTAAGCTTCAGAGCCTTACTCATTGGGACTGAAAATAAGGATATTAATGGCAACTTTAGAAAGGTGGTAGAGGTATATGTGAAACTTCAGGCATGTACTAAGAGATCCATGGCTATGATTACCACTTAGCCTTCTAACTTCCCTCAGAAGAAGCAGTCTGAGCCCCACTAGGGAATGAGTATGGCTTATGAAGGAGAAACCACCTTTCCCATGATGATACGAGGACAACAACACTGCTCAGAAGATGTTTGTTAAAATGACATTCACATTCAACAAAACAGAGTTCTTATTTCCCTGATGGAAAACAATGTTAAAGGTCCTGATTATAAAGAGATTTTAGCCCTTATTAGAGATTTTTTGTGATTCTCTCAAGGGCCTATTGATGTCAACAAAAAAACTGAAAGGATAACTCAGAACAGTGAAATGGGACTCCAGAATAGAAATTAGGACATTCTATTCCTAGCACAAACTGGTAAAAGATAATTCAGACCTAAAGCATATGGTTGATGGGCAGAGGTATCACTGTTGTGCTAGTGAGTGTCTTCCTTACTCAAATACCACGCCTTCTTCAGCCAGCTTCTTATAAAGATCTGCAGGTTCTACAAACTGCTGGTCACCAGAGGGGAGGTAGGTGGGGGGATGGGTGAAATAAGTGATGGGGATTAAAGAGTGCACTTGTGATGAGCACTACATGATGTATGGAAGTGTTGAATCACAACACTGTACACCTGAAACTAATATTACACTGTATGTTAACTAAATGGAACTTAAATAAAAATTTAAAAAATTTAAAAAATAACAATATGCATGTTCAAAATGAAAATGCCAACATCCCTAACCTTTAAAAACATCACCAAAAGCGTTTCCCTTTCTAACCACTAAATTTATTTTCTGAGAAGAAAAGAAAAATAAGTATTAAATGAGCAAGAACTTAGGTATGAAGCTTTTAAGCATTTATGACTCGAGAGAAAACATGTACCAGTAGGTACAAGCTTGAGGTCTTTTCTGATTACTTACTTTCCCCACTTATATATGATGCAAATGGATTAAGAATCAAATATAAAAATATATGGGGCACCTGGGTGGCTCAGTGGGTTAAAGCCTCTGCCTTCAGCTTGGGTTATGATCCCGGGGTCCTGGGATCGAGCCCCATACCTCTGCTCAGCAGAGAGCCTGCTTCCTTCTCTCTCTCTCTGCCTGCCTCTCTGCCTACTTGTGATCTCTGTGTGTCAAATAAATAAATAAAATCTTTAAAAATATATTAAAAAAATATAAAAACAAAGCCATACATAACACTGGAAGAATATACAGAAGAATACTGGGGTAGGAAAGATTTTCCTTTGTAAGAGTAAACTCAGAAAGCATAGAGGAGAACATCACAACTTACATGACTGCACAACTCATAAACCCCCTTAAGATATTAGGGGAAGAAAAGTAAGAGACTTAGAGTCAAGTACAATACATATAACAAAGAAGGGATTAATATCTGTAATATATAAAAATTATTTCCATCTACAATTTTAAAAATGGACAAAATATATTAATAGACAATTCACAAAATAAGCACAAAGTTAGAGGAAAATATTTAATCTCTCTAGAAATGCAAATTAAAAATTAAAAACAACCTATAGAATCTGTTTTGTACTACATATATGCAAAAATCACTATTTTTCCTCATAAGGATATAGGGAAATAAGCCATCTATACCCTGTTGAGACAAAGCTTAGAACAGCTTTTAAAAGAGGGCAATTTCGCACTATCTGATGTGTACACATTTTGGCCCCAAATTTCTATCTCTGATACATATCTACAGAAATACACAGATGCCCAGAATTACATTAACGAAGATATTTACTGCAGCATTTTTTTAGTTAAGTAAAAAAGGAGGCCGGGGCACCTGGACGGCTCAGTAATTAAGTGACTGCCTTTGGCTCAGATCATGATCCCAGGGTCCTGAGATCAAGCCCCATGTTGAGCTCCCTGCTTTGCGGGGAGCCTGCTTCTCCCTCTCCCTCTGCCTACTGCTTCCCCTACTTGTGCGCTCTCTCTCTCTCTGTCAAATAAATAAATAAATAAAATCTTTAAAAAAAAAAAAGAGGCCATCTTAATGTTCACTAATAGGCAGAAGGTCAAATAAATTTTAGTACCTGTATAACACAGAATACTATGCAGCCATTTAAAAACACTATACAGGACTCCAGACTGATATGGAAATACATTTAAGCTATTGTAGCAGATGGTTTGTTTTGTTGTTTCTTTCCTACAGGAAGTTAAGGACATCTACCATCCCACGTACTTTTCTCACAATGACACTGACTTTTTTTCCTACCTAGAAATGGGGCTATGTTCCAGCTCTTTGGGTAGAATTATGACTACAGTGTTGAGTGGAAGTGATGCTGTGTGACCTCCCAGACAAGGTCATATAAGAAGATACAGCATCCTCCTGGCTCTCACTACTTTGGGGTACACCTATTCTGGAGGAAGCCAACACCATTCTGTGGGGGAGCCTAAACTGCACCGCACAGAGGCCCCCAACCAACAGCCATATCAACCTTCAGACACATGACTAAATAAACCTTCAGATAACTACAGCTTCCAACTTTCAAGTCCTCTAGGCCCCAGACATTGGGAAGTAGAGACACATCTTCCACACTATGTTCTTTCTAAATTTCTGACCCACAGAATCCATGATCATAATAAATGGTTGTTTCATGCCACTAAGTTCTGGGGTAATTTATTATGGCACCAAATACTGGAACAGATATCTTACATGAAAGATATCAGATCTCATGACAATATAGGCAATATAATTCCATTTACAGAAAAATATCAATCCAAACTGTAAATGTATGAGCAAATATAGAAAAATATATGCATGTTACTATAAATATGTATGCATATGTTTTCATATATGCCTAAGCATAAAGACAATTGTCTAGAGAGACACACAGTATGTTGCAAATGCTGCCTCAAGAGATGGGAAAAAGAATAGGACAAGGAAAGAAAGACTTGAAATTCGCTCTCTGCATATCTAGATTGTTTGCATTTTATGCCACTAGCACCTAATTTAAAGGACAAGGGAAGAGGAAGGGAAGAAAGCACAAAAGGAGGAAGGGTAAACAAACAGCTTTGTCTAGAACTGAAAATTTAGCTAAATCTGTGAATATATAAAACATAGATTTTTTTTTAAAAAGTATAGGTCAGATTCAGAAAAAAAGACTGAGCCTTGATAAAGAATTGGAATCTAAATACTACCACTTATAAGCTATATAAATTTGGACAATTCATTCAAATTTCCTGACTATAAAATGGGGATAATTCTGTATTTTTTAGGGTTGCTGAAAGGATAAAATAAGATGCAGATTGTAGTCCTAAATATAATGCTTAAAATATACAATGTTTTCAATAAAGGAGAAAGTTTTGTTTACCTTTCTGCTTGAAAAAATGGAAAAAAGGACACTCAAGTGAGCAAAAATATAAAGAGGCAATTCAGGTGACAGATACAACATACAGATCTATCTAAATAAAACTTGAAGCTAATTTAAGGTGTACTCAGAGGTTATAAAGGAAAAATCTGAGCTGATCATATGCAAATATGTACATATCATTGTAACTGATCCTTTGTTCCCATGCAGCTCAGATACACTCAACCATGGTACCCAGTTGTGCTACGCAAGGTGCAATTGTTAGTGCCGCAGGGTGTTGAGCACATGGCTTTCTTGATTAAAAAAAAATCTAATTTCTTCTCCTCTTATATACAAATCAGTACTTGGTACTTGGTTTCTGACCACCTAGCGATAATACAGCAAATTTCAAATCTAGGTGTTGTGAAAGAGACATAGTCCAAGGGGAGAAGAATGCACTTGAAAACCCATTAGAAACATGTGCAGAATGTCCTTTGAAGGCTCAGCCCCCCACCCCCTATTCTGCCCTGAGTGTAAGACCTTATTCCAAAAGGTTGAATAAAAAGGGAAGATAGACTAATGATTAAAAAAAAAAAAAAAAATCAGATACAGCCTTGCCCCGATAGCCCACCCATCATACTTTCAAATAAGCTGATCACTTACAGTAGAGGTTATTTAGAACAAAGTGGAGCTCCAGAGTCCATTTATTTGAATGTATTTCCATTTCAATCACCCTGCTTCAGAAGTCGCCTCTCCTTCCCGTCACATAAGGTGAACAGATGTGATTTTAAGGACTTACTTCACGAACTCCTGCTCTGAAAAAAAAAACAGAGCTGTCTGCATAGAGAATTTCTTTTTTTACCCCATTAGGAGCATAAGATTCAAAAATTAGTTCATTTCTGATCCTACCCTTGTGAGGGCATCATATTATTGAAGTTTCCTTTCAATACCCTTAGTCATAGGTTCTTAGATGAGTGAGTTTTCCTCTACTCTGAGCATAAATAGATTAAAAAGACCTGTTCAGGTGAGGAAGCAGAGATCAAGAAGACTTTCTGAAACTTTTCATTTCATTTGGCATAATCATTGGTATACAAAGGCATCATCTAACATGAGTGGAACATCAGTTGATGTTCCTTTTCCAGAAGATGGGAAAGGACGGATGGATCTGAAGAGAATCAACTACACAGTTTTTTGGGCAATAGGTGCTTTTGTGACAAACAGCTCTTTATTTCAAATGATTAGCTGAGACCACGTGGATGTCTCCCCAACACTAAATGTGGATAGAAATATGGTACATTATGAACATTTAGCCATGTGTTTATATTCCTAGTGTATTATGAAAACAATATAAACATTGAAAAGCAAGATATAACAAAAAAAACACCATAAATTTCTACCTTTTCTACGACTAAGGAAAAATAATAGCATTACTAACCAATATGCATTTTTGAGCACTAGAAATACCCAGGATACTCTGAGAGAGACAGAACTCCTACCCTCCCTAATGGGAAGATGAAAGTTACATATATACAAAAAGGCTATAAAAATATAAGAATGTTCTGAATAAGTGAAAAATAAATGAGGTGCATGTGTGAAGACAAGGGGTATATGGGAATTCTCTGCACCTTCCAATCAATTTTGCTGTGAATCTAAAAGTGCTATTAAAAAAAAAAAAAAAAAAAACTCTATTTAATTGGTAAAGAGACCATGATAGATAAATAGATAGGAAGTCATCTAAAATGACCTGTCAAAATCAGGCAAAGTCACAGAAAATGTCTTAGAAGAGGTAGACTTTGGTAGACCTGGCTCAGTTAAGTGTCAGACTCTTGGTTTTGACTCAGGTTATGATCCCATGGGTCATGAATTAGACCCCCCAAGAAGGGCTCCCCAGTCTGCAGGGAGTGTGCTTAAAGATTCTCCCCCTCTGCCCCTTACACTCACTCACACCCTTTCTCTCAAATAAATAAATAAATCTTGAAAAGGAAAAAAAAAGGAAGAAGAGGTAGACCTTATTTTGGTACTTGAGAGAGGGTGGAATTGGGACAAACTTAGTGAAAGCAGAGAACTACAATGAGCAGAGGCCAGGAGCCCAAATGTTTGGACTTCACAGAAACCATCCTCATTCTATCAAAAGGAACACATTGGAAGGTACACGGATATAAATCTGAAGTCTTTAGAAATAAATCTAGAAGCTAAGGTCCTTGTTTTAAAATTAAAACATCAATCATTCTTACTAATTTATGCTATAACATGCCTACTCAATAGGGTCAAAATGCAGAACTAATTAATGATTAAGGTTGAAGCTCTTAGAGTCAAGGCATATGATTTCAGAAAATTTGGTAGTGTCCTTGCATCATGTTCACCTTTGACACCAGGTCGCTTGGCCAGCCTGAGAAATTTCTAGCACAATAGTGTTGGAAATATTTAACAAACCAACTTCTATTCAGCCAGATTAAGAAAGCAAGGTAGTTTCTCAGGGAAAAAAAAAGTCCCGAAGCCTGTAGAAATTTTTTTCAGAGGAAGGAGTTCAAGAGGAGAAGTGCCAAGAGCAACTGAAGCAAACAGAAAAAAAAAAAAAAAAAAAAAACCCTCATGCAATGGTAATTTGAAAGGTAGGAGGGAGGTTTGTGAATTTAATTATGATAACACCAGTTTGTCAGGAAAGCTAAACTCAACAAGAAAGTCCTTAATCATTAACACTGTCATCCCAGAAAAGTGCCTTCTCGCAACTGCCTGTTTGATAGATTCTGGATGACAAAGACAGCCTGCAGACAAGGACCTGTCAATCCCGCTGCACAGAACATCAGAGAACCCCCCTGGAATGTGTGTGTGTGTGTGTGTGTGTGTGTGTGTGTGTATTTGTTTCCCCTTTTGCTCTTCACCCTTTGTCCTTGAAAATTCTTGCCTCTTGTTCTCTAAAACAAACCGGCAATGCCTACTCTGCTTCTTTGCACTTTTTCCTCCTAGTACCTTCTGCTTGGTTTTTTCCCTGAAGGTTTTACTCATCTTCACTGTCTGCTTCCAAAGGCGACCATGTTATTGAAAACCATTCTCAAACCACGGTGTGTTTCCAGGATGCCCCTCCACCCCAACCTTCATCTAATCTCGGAATAGAAGCTTCTAAACCAGTTGCATAAGTTGAGAGGTAGTTAGAGGCCACCCCCTGGCCCAGATACCCACAGCTAGGACCTGTGACAATGAAGAGGTCAGACTTTAATTGGTCTCTTGTTGACTCCTGCCCCTTCTCCCCTCTTTGCCAGCGAGGAACATGGCAGGTAGTTCACCAAGACACACAGAGTCATTCACCTCTACAGGCTTGTATTCCTCTCCTCTAAATCAACAGCCTTTTCTTGTTCCCTCCTCAGTTTTCCCGGCATACAGTCTTTAAAAATAACCTAGTGACTGAGCATTTAAATTGAGAACATTTTACTAATATCAGAGCTAAGTTATCTAGATGGGGTAGTGTTAGGGAGAGAACTGAAAGATCACAAGTACCAAAAGAGGTGAAAAAAAGTTCTATGTCACCCAAGAGTCAGAACAACAAAATGAGATTGAAAGAAAGTAAATATATGCTCTACGGTAAGGGAAGAACTCCGAAACAAGAGTGGAGACGGCAGGATGGCTTCTGCGGGGAATGGCAAGAGAGGCAGCAGCAGGGTCATTAAAGTCGAACTCACAAAGTGCCTGAAATAAACTGGAAGTAACATTCTATTCTAAGAGCTCAGTTTGGTCAGGGCCCAATTTGGTTAGCACATGGTAACAGCAGATTTCCCAATGTGGACATCTGTCAGTCTCAGATTTTGAGCAGGGGAAAAACCGCTATTCATTTTTTGTACATTTTTTGATGCCTATTTTAAATACAGTTTTATTTAAGACATTGCATTTTCCACTTACAATACAGTGCTTACAAAGAATGTACAAGATGAAGAATCCCTAAAACTCAGAAGGGGTAAAATCTGGCTTGCTTGCTGCCATCTCCCAGATATGCATTTCTATGATAGAGTCTTCATTTATTACATAATCACAGGTCTCTGCTCCTCTGCTTTATTTGAACTCCTAAGACAACTGAAGTTAATCATATTATGCTTTGTCCCATCTTTGCATGATATATATACCATTTTTATTGTTAATGACTTATACTTATTTCTTTTAAGATTTCATTTATTTGAGAGAGAAAAAGAGAGAGGGAGAAAGAGAGAGAGAAAGACAGCATGAGCAGGGAGAGGAGCAGAGGGAGAAGCAGACTCCCCATGGGGAAGGTAGCACCCCATGGGACTTCATCCCAGGACCTCAGGATCACTATCTGAGCTAAAGGCAGACCCTTAGCTGACTGAGCCACCCTGGTGCCCCTGATGATTTGTATTTCTTACCTCCCTAACTAGCTAGTCAATTCTTTAAGGACAGAGGATACTTTGTTCCTCAAAACTATTAGCACTGGACCTTTGACATTGTTGCCAATCATGAATATGTCCAAAAATCACTATCATTAAATGTTAGTATAAATGGAAATGACTACAAATCATTGTTTATGTACCAGAGAATGTGATAAGAAATTGGCCTAATCTTCAGAGCATTGTAATACTTATTATTTCCCCCATTTTATAGAAGAGGTTAAGGTTTAGAGAAATAAGGCTAAAAAACTTAACAGTTAACAAGTCACAGAGCTAGAACTAAAACCCACCTAATGCACTGTTCTGGCTCCAAAAGTCAGAGAATCCAATACCTTTATTATTTTGTAGCACATAGTAATAGCTAACTTTTTTGGAAATCAGGCAATAGTATTGAGCTAAGTGCTTAAGATACATTAGCTAGCTTACGATTTAAGCACTATTACCACATGAACTACAGCCATTTACAGATGAGGAAGCCAACACAGAGAGACAATCAAAGAACAAGAATGTAGAGCTGTAAGGAGCAAAGCTGGGATTTGTCTTGTCTCATTCATGGGCACCATGTTCTTTATCACTTTGAAATACCATTCAGATAAAAGAACTTAAAATTCAAGAAGAAAATCTAGGTTATCAAACACCTAGCCCCATGCCATTTCCACCACAGCATAATTTGTTGATTCAGTAATTACTTAGAAGTGATTTTCCACTGAGTCTTGTTTAACATCTGTTGCTGAGTGCTTAAAAACTTGACCCAACCTCGTCAAGATAATTCAACACTGCTGATGTACTCTGTTTAAATTCCAACATACCAACATTAAAAGTGATCTTTGGTGAGGAAAATATGTAACACTACTGCCCAAACACCCCTTATAGATATTGGTGGTGAGCCAGAGTGAAGGTATCCCTGATGTCTGGGGCGGGGCATTTGCACAGGAGGCAGAACAGAAAAAGTGCAAACTGCAGTCAAATGCTCTACCACTGAGCTATACCCCTGAGAATGTGAAAACTGAAGTGTTGCATATGAAGGTTCTGGTTCACAAGCTAAAGCCATGGTTCAAAAAAAAAAAAAAAAAAAAAAAAAAAAAAACAAAAACAAAAACAAAAAACAAAACAAAACAAAAAAAACTATTTTCCAATTTTTTTTTTGCCATTTACTAATCTACATCATTAATTGGTATTTAATCCTCATAGAGAAATTTTAAAGGTAATATACTGTAGAAAGGATACTACTGAGCATCAACACTCAAGCCACACACTCCTTGAGGGTAAGCATCCCACCTCCTCTCTCTTCTGGTACAATACTAAACATATGGGAAATGTTTGATCAGTAAAAGCTGAATTTAGCCAAATCTTTCTGAAGTCCTAACCTGAACTGTACCACTGGCTAACCAGGCAACAAATCACTTTAGGAGACTCAGCAGAGGTGACAGGCCTAGAGGCCTGGGATATGGGAAGACACTTCTTCAAGTTATGCAAGAACATCACAAATCTACTGGGCCCTAGCAATGGCTACAGCCTGAATAAATAATATAACTTATATATACACTTTCATGATAATTTTTCTTCAACATAATATATATGCAAAGGTGAATAAGAGTCAACTAAATTCATAGTAGCTTTTTGTAATTATGAATTTTTTCATCATAGAGTATGGTACTATGTGGAGAATCTAGGAAATTTTATGGTATTTTTAAGAGATCCTCACATAGAAAATGTCTAGATATACTGGATCAGAGGCCATTTACGGTTCCTTTGTATTCCAAGCTTTTTTTTTTTTTTTTTTTTCAAAATGTGTGTGCTTCATTCTTAGTCACTGCATTTGGTGATCACAATTCCCAGTTCACCAATGAAAAGTTTGGAATTTAGTATTTCCATATCTGGTTTTATAATGTTTTCTGAACATTTTCTGAATTGAAAAGATAATTATCATCTTTTAGTTGGGTATCCTTGTCTTCTTCTAAGAAAGAGGCAATGAGGTTTTCAATGGTGGGTGTAAATTTCTCAGTTCCATCTCTCCTTATATTCCTGTACACCTTATTTGCTCTTCACACACAAACCACTGTTGTTGTTTCCTGAGCTTGCCACACACCTTCACATTATGCTGTTCCATTAGCTGGGAAGACCTTTAACCAGTCCTCAGACATATCCCACTTCTCTGGATCATTTTCATCTTGGACCATCACTATTACCTACTCCTTCCTACCATACAGTGGTTGTGTGCCTATCCCAGGC
Organism: Mustela lutreola; assembly: GCF_030435805.1. Classification (NCBI taxonomy): domain Eukaryota; kingdom Metazoa; phylum Chordata; class Mammalia; order Carnivora; family Mustelidae; genus Mustela; species Mustela lutreola. Next base: position 31,130,672 of record NC_081300.1, on the reverse strand, counting down.
CTTTTACTCTGCCTGATGTTATAGTTCATTGTTTGTATGGCTCTGCACTCTCATGGCCTGGAAGCTACTTGAGTTAATCATGATTATTCCTCATTTATCTTCTTTCCCCTAGACAGCCTAGCTAAGGTGATCTCTAAGTGCTCATTAAATGCCCTGAATGAATGAAATGATAGATGAAGTAACCACAGAAGGCAAATATCCTTGATTATGAAAAACTACACTTGAATTCAAAAAGTTTAAACTTGTTTCCAACTTGTATCTGACATGGATTAACATGAGTTTAAATTTTTAAAAAATCTTACCCTCCTACTCCTGATTACCTGATGTTCTTTACACTTTATCAAAAGGCAAGTGAAAGGAAATAAATTCTTTCTGCAGTTTCCTGGCCCTGCTTCTATACTCTACAGAAAGAATTAATAAACCAACATTATTCCTGGAACTGGGTTGATATAAATTGATGGTTCTAGTACCCAAACCAAGATGTGGTGGTAGGATAAGACTGTGAGAGCATAAATTTTTGTTAAAGGGAGAAAGTACATTAATTCTATCACCACATATAACAAAGCTAAAATTTAAAAAAAATAGAAAGGAGAAAATTACATTTCCTTTGTAGAAGTGAGTACAGACAAGGGAAGAAAAAAATACATTTGTTTCTTTAAGTTATTTCTAAACCAAGTTGAAGAAATTAGAATGTACGTGTAAGACTGAAGACATTTGCTAAAACAGAGAATATTACATAGAGTTTGCTCTCGTGGCAAAACAGTTTCTTCTGGAGAAACTGAAGAAGGACAATATACCATTAAGCGCAGGACCCAGGACAAAGAGCTGACAACTGCTAACATGAACAGATTACTTCATCCTGGTCAGGTACTGTGCTAAGCTCTTTACTAGCTTATAATATTTTATCCTTACAATAGCCCTCTGAACTGTGAATTGAGTGCTGTTATTATCTCCATTTTTCAGATGAGGTTTAATAAGATTAGGCTGCCCAAGATGATGGAGTTAGTAAGCAGTGAGACCAGGATTCAGACCCAGGGAAGTGTGATTTCAAAATCTTAACCACTTCCTAGTCCTAGTATAGTATGAGAATAGGAAGTCCAGAGTATAATCTGAATTTTGTCTCTGGGCTAGATTTAGAACATAGCCAGACTTTCAACAAACCCAGGCTAAGGGTAAGATTTTTCAGTTTGAGAGTCCAACATCAACAAAGATGCAGAGGTCAGAAAATAAGAGGTATCCCCAGGAGACCCAGGGAGATAAGAGCACAGTATCTATGGAGACAGTGGGGATGGTAACGTTCCCCAGGGAGAGGGGAAGAGGGGGACCAAATCTGACCTACCACATATTTTGTACAGCCAGTGACTGAAGAATGGTTTTTACATTTGTAAGTGATTGAAAAATACTTCTAAAAGAATATCAGGATAAGTGAAAATGATATGAAATACACAAACTTTGAATAAAATTTCAGTGTTCATTAATAAGGTTTTATTGGAACACAGTCATGCTCGTAGATTTTGTATTGTCTGTAGATACTTTCAGAACTGAGTAGTTACAATACCGACTGTGAAAAGCCTAAACTGTTTACTGACTTGTCTTTTTTAGAAAAGGCTTACTGATTCCTGATCTAGAAAACTAATAGAGGAATGTATGTAAGTGACAGGCAGTTTTCAAAATGGCTGATCAATCATAATTTGAAAGGTACTGGATCCAAAACTCTAAAGGATTTTGAGACATAAAGTGACATAATCAGGGTCCCCAGGTGTTTACGATTTAAGACATTTTCAGATGTCTTCTGTGATGATCATTTATTATAAGGTCACAAAGGGAAGCAGGGCAGAAAGGCAACTGCCTCAGGAGCAGTATAGTCATTCTGGATCCTAGGGCTTCCAACTTCCAAAGAAAACAGTTCATCTACTCCTGGACTTTCCATGACCTCAGACAAGCCACCAGCCCTGTGCACTCACAGCATTCATTCCCCCAAGAGAAACTATCTGGTTGGATTGATGCCTTATTCTACAAGGTGCAGTGGCTAGCTTCCTGTATGTTTTGCCTTTCCATGGCTGCCCTTGACTGAGACTACTCCTTGACCCAGACAAAAGCAGGAAAGCAGTTTCTGAGGTGCTCAACACTCAAAGCAGAAACTCCAACTACTACACAAGAACTGTCCTAAAAGCCTGGTTCATTTTATCTACTGCTTTAACCACTTATCTTTCCTGTAGCACTCTGTGCCTTTTACTGCAATTGCATTTGTTTTTTTTTGGAAAGAAGGAGAGAAGGAAGAAGTGGGGGGAGAGGGAGGAAAGTGGAGGAAGGGAAGGAGGGAGGAGGGGGGGGAAGGAGGAAAGGAAATGAGAGAGAAATGCCCTTAATAGTATTCTCTCTCCATCAGTGATGACAAGTCAGTCATTTATCCTCTTTTAAAGATCTTTGTGTCATACTTAGTTTGAATAAAATAGCAAAAGATTATCTGTATAACTAGCTCAGCAAATCCTAACAGTTTTCAAATCTGAGTTCTCAAAAGGCTTTTGTTCTCTCTTTTGAAGCATTTAAACTATTTGAACAGAATGGCCAAAACCATTTTGCTGAGAAACTGCATCGATAGAGAAAACCTGAGTTCTAATCTTCACTCTATCACCACTAGCTAGGAGATCTCAAGAAAACCAAAACTCTTTGGAGCCTCATATTGGTCAGATATGAAATATAAATAATATTACTTTTGAGATATATGTCACAGCTGGCTCAAGAGATCAAATGGGAAGATAACACATTTCAAGCTTCAGAAATTGTCAAATATAGGATACATAGGAATGAAGAATATAAACATTAGTATGCAGAATAAACATTATAGGGCTACAGAACAATAAGCCATCATGCCAAGCCAAATTGGTAAGAGGTTGCTTTGTGAACAATTTAGAATTTCATCAGAATCTTAAAGAAAGAGAAAATATTTCAGGCTGGAAGAGTGGAAAAAAGCACAGAAGCCAAAATGCCTGAGGTATGTTTAAGGAACAGTGAGTAACGAGCATGGCTGGAGCAGATGAAGTATGTTAGCAAAGTCCTCTCTCTTTCATTCTCTTAAAAAAAAAAAAAAAAAAAAGTAAAAGGGGCACCTGGGTAGCTCAGTTGGTTGAGTGTCCAACTCTTGATTTTGGCTCAGGTCATGATCTCAGGGTTGTGAGATGGAGCCCTGAGTCCAGTTGAGTTCCATGCTGGGAATGGAGTCTGTTTGGGATTCTCTATCTCCCTCTCCCTCTGCCCCCTCTGCCTCTCTCTAAAAAAAAGAAATGTGTTAGCAAAGTTGAGGGAGATGAATGTGGAAAAGGTAAACTGAAGCCAAGCTGTTCGAGTCCTTGAATGCCAGGGTTAGAAGTTTGGAGTTTACTTAGGAGACAAGGAGAGATACTTTTAGCTAATGATATGACGAAAGCATGCAGGATAGATGGGAGAGAGAATAGAGAGCAGAGAAAATCTATTAGAAGCTAGGGCTCTCAGCCATCCAGAAATGAGAAAAGAGTCTACTGAAGCTATGGCCATTGGCTACCATGAAAGACTTAGCAAATTATGAGAATGCTATCGTTGGAAATGGTGAAGTCATAAATGGGAGCCATCCTAGAAGAAATTAACTCATTTTAGCTTCAGTTTTTGAAGGAATGACATTTGGGGCTTGAAAATACTCTACTATTAATCACAATATCATATAGAAAACGCTTTGAGAAGGGAATGAGGATGAAAGGGATTTAGAGCCCCAGAGAAAAACAGGAGGTAACCATTCCCCCAGACTTATCAACTGACCAGGTTTGCCAAAAAAGCCACGAAGGAGGCTTACAACAATGCAGCCAGAAGGGAGGTAGCTCCTCAGGGAGACTGAATGGAAAAAGAAATGTAGAACTGTCATGTTGGGACCCCTGAGAGTCTAAACCTGACCTTCTCCAGAGATATCCCACATAGAGGGAAGCCAAAACATAAAGCCAAATTTTTTTGAACTAGGGAAATGGGGAACCAAACACTAAGGAAGGCTGATTTATATTTAAACACAATATTTTTATTACTTTTTCTAGATATTTGACACCAATCCTCATTTTAAACTAGACAAAGCAGCATAATTTTTTTTCTTTCAAAATGATTGACACTCAAAAGGTAATACCCTTTAAATTCCTCCAATTAAAGCAAATTTAGTTTTAAGTTTAATTAAAGGAAACTTTAATTAGAAAGAAGATTAAATTTTAATTAAATTTCTCTAAAATCTTCATACCGGCCTTTACAGCTAATATTTCTGTCAGAAACCAAATCCCTTCTTAATATTCTTAAATTCTATTCTAGCATTTTCCTTCGTATTAAAACAGCATCTCACCAGCTGAACCTGCCACTGTGAAAATTATTCCCATCTTAAAATACTGGAAATGCAACTGAGGAACAAAAGTCTCCCTGGGCAGAGAAGGGAAAACAACAGATTCTATTATTGATGAGATTTTTATTTTCAATCTCTTCCAGTTCTTTCTGAGGCGATTAGGTATGGTGGGCCTGCTGTGAGCCAGTTGTACTGAGTCCACAGCATCAACAAATATTTATGGAACACCTACTGTGTGCGTGGCCCTGCACTAAGTTCGCTGTCTAACAGGAAAATATTGTTAAAATACTAGTTCAGGCAGAGGTCTCAGCCAACAGATCCTGGACCAGCTTTGCCTCCTGGATTCTCTGGTTACCTCTCCTTTTCCAGAGACAGGAAGAGAAACATCATCTGACACCTGATTAGTGCAAGATCCTTGCACTGCCCCACTCTGCTCCAAGCCTGCCACAGGTCACTAGCAGGAAGAACCCTGGATTAAGAGACAAAAGTCAGATTCCAGATCTACACTGTTGTTAGACTGTTATATCATCTTTAAGGAAAACCTAAACTCTCCATTCTTACATTCTTCATCTATAAAATGGGATAATAAAACTTCTCATGCCTACTTCTCAAAGATGTCAAAAGGATCAAAGGACAAAAAAAAAAAAAGCTTCTGAAAACTACAAATACTGCATATTCCTCCAGATAACTACCCCCTATTGCCCCAGTGAACATCCTTATTACATTCTTCCCAGGACCCATGCCCTGCTGCTCTCTATCAGTCCTTACCCAAGCTCAGCCTATACTTTAACTCCTCCCAGAAGCCCCACTTACCCTTAAAAAGAAACATTCTCTTGCTTAGATACTCATTTATATATGAGTATATATATTAGATACTTCATTTATATATGAACCCTGGCCTAGACTGCTTTATATTTAGAGATGCTGCTATAGAGCAGAGCCCTCCCTCTGTTTTGACATACATGAAGCAAGCTTCAAAATCCCAAGCATCAGACTGAAATTAAAATAAAATGAGAATCAACCATTTCATTAAAAGAAGGTTACCTTTAGTTTGTCTGATAGGAAGCAAATCTCCTCTTTGCAGGTTACTAGATTAAGTTTCCAATCACTGTGAACAGGGCTGTGCTGAGCTCTATAGTCACTATTACACTTATCAGTCATGTACCCCATTTCCTTGAGTAGCTAACATGTTCAAGGGCCTATGCTGCATGCTATAGAAAAACTTAATTTTTTCTGTTATCATCCCCTAACAACCCATCTCCCTGGCTGATCAGGGCACCTTTTGGCCCTGCACCTTGAAAGCTCCCCTAAATCTACTTACCCAGTCTCCAAAATTTCCACCAAACCTAAGCTCCTCTAAGAAGCCTATCTGACTCCCCAGACCTTCCTTCTGAATTCCTAGATCCCTAGGATTCAGTAACACACAGTAAAGCCTTTGATGGAGGGCCTGCTACCTTGCTGTACCCAGAGTCTCAGGCCTCTCTCTTCACCGGCCTAAAGCAGCCAGAAGGTCAGATCTATGTTTTTTTGTTTGTTTGTTTGTTTGTTTGTTTTTTTAAGATTTTATTTATTTATTTGACAGAGAGAGAGAGAGAGAGATATCACAAGTAGGCAGAAAGGCAGGCAGAGAGAGGGGGGGAAAGCAGGCTCCCTGCTGAGCAGAGAGCCCGATGCAGGGTCGATCCCAGGACCCTGAGATCATGACCTGAGCCTAAGGCAGAGGCTTAACCCACTGAGCCACCCAGGCGCCCTCAGATCTATGTTTTATGCTCCTTTGGTAGCACCTGCAGTGCTCAGGCCAATTCTACAGACACAGGAGATAACCAAAAAAGACTTACTCATTAACTGTTTCCTAAAAAGGAGTAGAAGCCCTATTCTAATTCATAAGTACAGGGTACATCAGAGATATAATATTCCTCACAAAGCAGCAGAGACAATGAATATTTGAGGAGCAAACAAGAGAGGGACGATCAGAAACAGGAGACGGAGGTAAGGTGCTTACATCAGTGGGCTTGGCACAGGGTAAAGATGAGAATGTCGAGATGGGCTTTTCTTGGGGAGCTGAGGAGGCCCTCAATGTGAGAGAGAAGTCAGGGCAAAGGACTCAGAGACTATTGGGTTTCGTGGCCAGCTCTGGGCCTGGGGTGATCCATACTGTTCAACTGTAAAATGGGTACAGTGTAATTCCCGTGTTCCTACTTTGAGGACTTTTGTGAGATCTCATTATTTACTGTTTGTAAAGGGCTTTGAACTCTCCAGATGAAAGACACCATGAGCAGTTCAAAGGATGACTCCAGACCATTATTAGATGTAGTTAGCCTCAAAGTAAGAGGAATGACATGACCATTTTCAGTGTACCTGTCAGCTTGGCCTTTTTTTTTTTATCATTTGTAGGATTTTTGTGGCTAAATTAAAATTGCTCTTCATTACTTTTTTCCCTGGCAATTAAAAGAAGATCAAAATGGGACTTGTAACAAGGAGGTTGAATGCTAATTTTTGTTCCCTACAGAAAGGCAAAACATACATTTCAGGAATCCTTTCCTCTTTACATTTACAGTCTGCAAGAATTTTAGGGGAAATGGGAGTTTCCTCTTCTGCCTCAGAAAAACTAGGGCTAAAAGAACCAAGGGGAGAAGAACACTTTCAGGTGTTGATTTTTCCTTCTTTACACTAGTTACCAAACTTCCGTACTGCCAATGACAGAACCCCCCCCTTTTTTTAAGTTGAACCTCTGAATAGAATCTTTGCTCTCATTATCAAAATGCTGCCAGCAATGAATTCTAACATTTTCTCTCCTCCTCTTTTTCCTTCCCACACCCCCTTCCTTAACTAGCAGAGTCATCAGAAGGTGAGTTTCTCAGGGATCCAATGGAACATGGTGATTTTCTTTTCCTGTTCTGGCAGAAGATTTCTTTGGGGTCCCTTCTCCAACAAGGGTTATTGCCTACGGGTCATGTTCACCTCATGCTGAGGTCCCCATATGCCTCTGGTTTTCTTTCTTGCCTTTTCCTTGACCTTTTTGCTTCTAGGAATATCTTAACTGAGAATTGGTTTGCTCCAATTTTTTTTCTTTCTAGCTTTATTGAAGTATACTTATAAATAAAAGTTATATATATTATACAGGTGTACAAGGTGATGTTTTAATATATGCATACATTGTAAGGTAAGCACCATGATCAAGCTAATTAACATACCCATCATCTGACAGTTATGATTTTTGTAAGTCCCTGGTGAGAGTATTTCATATCAACTGTCTTAGCAAATTTCAAATATATAATGCAGTATTAACTACAGTCATCATGCTATACATTAGATATCCAGAACTTATTCATCTTACATAACTGAACCTTTATATCCTTTGACCTACATCTCCCCAACTCCCCCATCTCCCAGCCCATTTGACTCCGTTTTTATGTCTGACTTTTTTAGATTCCACAATAAGCCAGACCCGCAATAGCTGCCTTTCTGTGCCAGTTTAATTGACTGAGCATAATGTCCTCCATGTTCATCAATATTTTCATAAAGAGCAGGATTTCCTTCTTTTTTTTTTTAAGATTGAATATTTATGTGTGTGTGTGTGTGTCACATTTCCTTTATCCATTCATCCTCAATAGACACTTAGGCTGTTTGTGTATCATGGCCATTGTAAATAATGCTGCAATGAACATGGGAATACAGCTGTCTCTTCAAGATACTACCTTCATCTCCTTCATTTATATACCAAGAAGTGGGACTATGGGATCATATAGTAAATTAGGAAATCATTTTTATTTTTATTTTTTTTTGTAGCTCCATTTTTAATTTTTTGAAAAACCTCCATATTCTTGTCCTGTGATCTTGGAGAATTAGGGCTAACCTTACTCACTGTCCTTGTTTTCCTCTAGTACTCCCCCTTTCTCTTTTACATACAAAAGTCAATGCACCAAAACGGATATGCATGTTGGAGTTACTGAAAAAGATGAGGAAAAAGCAAGCAAGTGTCAACTGTTGCTTCTTCATTTTACATTAATCATCACAGGTAGCCTAAGAATTTAGATTTTTGAATAATGTTTGAAGATGACAAGTCTAACATAGAACAAGGAGTTGAGAATGAGTTGGCTAGAAAATAAACTTTTAAACTGAAATGCTTTCTGTTTTTCCTGCCAAAACTGGCAGATGTGAGAGCTCTACATAACATGGTATCTTCACAACAGCAACTAACAACAAAAGGAGGGGAGATAACCCACCCACATGAGCTTCTAAGGCAAAAATCCACTTTGCCCCAATCCAGGAGAGTTGTAGGATCCTAAACTGTGCTGTGGGCATATTAGAAACTTTCCTGGTCCCCCTGCAAGTCTTCTGTCCATATTCAGGGTATTCACAAGTATTCTGTAAGGAGCTTTTCATTAGATGGCAATGCCTGTGTATCACAGGAATATTCTATCTAAAATATCTTGAATGTGTGTTTTATGAGTCCACTCTTCTCATAATGTGTTTCTCCAAGGGGTGCTGGGTGGCTCAGCTGGTTGAGAGCCCAATTCTTGATTTCGGTTCAGGTCATGATCTCAGGGTCGTGAGATCAAGCCCCACGTCAGGCTCTGCACTCAGTATAGAGTCTGTTTGTCCCTTTCCCTTTGCTCCTCCCCCAGCTCTTGCACTCTCTCTCATATAAATAAAATCCTTAAAAAAAAATTTCTCCAAGAACACAAGTTTCTCTTTTCAATAACTGCTGCTCATTTTCTGTTGATGCTGGGGTTACATAAACTAAAACCAAAGACATCCATTTCAATAATAATTCCTTGAGATATAATAATTTAACAGCAATGACAATAGCAACAACAAAAAAACCCCTTAATGTTCAGAAATAGAAGCAATGACATGGAACTTTTAAAAACTCCACAACACTTTAAAAAAAAAGAAAAAGATTCCACATTCTTATATCTTTACTCCGTTTCGCAGAGTCCTATTTCCAAGAGAATCTCTACCTGTACTTCTTCCTTACACACAAACACACATAATACCCTCTCTGCTCTCATACCTTATGTACACATAAACATGGTACTTCTCATTAGCTTTACTTCCAAAGATTGCTCATTATTTTCAAATGTCCTCAGGCTTCTTTTGTTCCTTTACAAAACCCCATATTCATCTCTAACTTATCATCCATCACCAAACATTTGAATAAAAACATGAAAAAAATTACTCAACCATTATATCAAGCACTGGGGCGGGAGATAGGTGACCCATATTCTGATCCCAGCTTTGCAAATAATTAGTTTTGTGACCCTGAATAAATCATTTACTCTCACTAAGTCTAATTTCTTTATCAGTGACATAAGGAATATAACTGTCCTTCCTATTTTACAAGACTGTTGTGGGAAAAAACTAAGAACTGAATATACATCTGAAGCTGAATGTTTATTATTGCCCATATCTACCTTATATCACTGTCTCTGGCATCCTTTCTGAGAGGTGTCTCTGATGATCACCATCTCACCTATTTAAAATTTATCCTTTCATTCATCCAGCATACATTTATGATATACCAACTATATGCCAGGCCTAAGAGCTCACACACTCAAGGAGAAGGCAGAGATCTTGGCAGAACTGACCCCTGTGTGAGGGGTGCCCAACATGCTGGGAAACACCTCTTCCAGTCTCTGAAAGCACAGAAAGACTTGAGGCAGCTCTTCTATGTATATAAGGAGTAGACACATGTCTTATTTTGTTTTTCCATCTTAACTCGCTCAGCATTCATTCCTTTTTCCCAATAGGATCTCCTTTTAAAAAATCTACTCTTTCCACAATGGGCCAAGAAGCAGACTCAACCTTATGCTAACTGGGTGCTCCTTCCCTGAGACAGAAACTTGTTCATGATGATTGAAGAGATTTTAAATAGTAGGAATTCACTGATTATAGCTCTCCCTGCTAGGAGACTGTATCAGTCATTACCGTTTCTGCTCCTCCAGAACTGGCTTAGTTCCTGTCTTCTTCCAAGACTGGTTCTTGGCCTTCTCTGTGAGTCAGCTGTATCCTTCCATTAAATTTCATTCTTGCTTTAGTTAGCCAAGTTGCCTGAGCAACAAAAAAAAAAAAACCAATAATTAAATTAAAAAATGTTTAAAAAATTTTTTAAAAAGAACAATAATATGCCCATAAACTATATGTAGTATGTTTTTGTGAAAATGTCTGAAACATATAGGCCTACCTAAGGGCTCAATCCATATCCATTCATTCAACCACTGAACATAAACTATGCATCAGGCACTGTACCCACATGCAGCTCACAGTAGAGCAGGAAGGGTGGACAGATAACAGGTAATGAAAAGTATAACATGTGGCAAAGAAAGCCAAGTTCCTTCTAAAAGAAGTGTGAAGGCAACCTGGAGCTAAAGGAGTACTTTCTACAATGAAGTCATACTTCACCTTAAACACAGGAAATGAGGAAGACATTCTGCTAGGTAGAAGTTGGGGGATGGCATTCCACAGGGAAAGAATAATCTGTTCTCCTGGGAGAAGACCATGCATACAGGCCACTGCCTCTCTATCTCATGAGTCACCAGGGTATAGGGTAATGGGCTATAAAGAAGCCAGGAAGCTGAATGCTAGCTCTGGTCCTACAGTTAACTCACTATGAAAATGCCCTTTTAAGGCATTTTATTTTTTAAAATGCCTGTTTCCTTGTCTGTGAAATGAAGGTAGAAGGACACATAATATGGGGGCACCTGTGTGGTTCAGTCCATTAAGAGTCTGCCTTTGGCTCAGGTCATGATTCTGGGGTTCTGGGATGGAGCCTGCATGGGTTTCCCTGTTCAGTGGTAAGTCTGCTTCTCTGTTTGTCTGCCCTTCCCCTCACACGTTCCCCCCACTCACACATGATGTCTCTCTCTCTCACTAATAAATAAAACATGTTTTTAAAAAGGATATTTAATGGGTGGCTCAGTCATTAAGCATCTATCTTTGGCTCAGGTCATTGGGATCCAGGTTGCATCAGGCTCCCTGCTCAGCAGGAAGCCTGCTTCTCCCTCTCCCACTCCCCCTGCTTGTGTTCCCTCTCTTGCTGTCTCTCTGTCAAATAAATAAATAAAATCTTTTTAAAGAAAAGGATATATAATATGGAAAGTTTCTAATATTCTATGATTTCATGTATATTTATGTCTATGATAAATAGATGAATAAAGGATGGAACACGAACCTCATCTAAAAGGATCACCCATCCTATCTCCTCAGTCTTCTCTCGCTGCTCTCATCACAGGATGGGGCAGTGTGGATGGAGACTACTTTGGAAGGTAATAAAAAGGTACGAAGGCTAGGGTGGATGGGGCGGTTGTGGAAGGCAGAAAATTGCCTAAAATGCAACTAATTTTTATTCTATTAAAAACTAACTCGACATTGTATCCATTTTCCTCTTTCCTGTTATTTAACACGGGCACCTCGTTCATGCAATGTTGACCACATTGTGGTGTCCCTATGTTTCTCTTCTGTTTTTCTCACTACTAGTTTTAGTAACAGAAAACAAATGTAAGGCCCTGTCCAAAAATTGTTAGAGTCAGTGATTGAGTCAGCATAAATGATGTGATCCCACGGGATAAATTACTTACCAAAAATCCCACCTACCGGTCTGGGAAGGAATTCCCTGGGAAGCAGGCCTTAGGGGCCAAGAAAGCTACCAGTGGAGACGTGCATTTTCTCAGTCCACTGTTCTTTACCCCACCTGACATCTCTCTCCTCTGAAGGACTAAGGAGGTCTGTGCAAGGGGGCAGCCTAGGGCTGGGAGATAAGCACACCCCTGGGAGGGCAGCCCTGTGTCTAGTGAAGGCAGTGGTCTGAAAAGAAACCGCCCAGGGAAAATCGGTACTCCTAAGATTTCCAAGAAACAAGAAATCTCTACAAACATTTCCTCTATGATAAATTTTTTTTTTTAAAGATTTTATTTATTTATTTGACAGGCAGAGATCACAAGCAGGCAGAGACGCAGGCAGAGAGAGAGGATGAAGCAGGCTCCCTGCTGAGCAGAGAGCCCGATGCGGGGCTCGATCCCAGGACCCTGACATCATGACCTGAGCCGAAGGCAGAGGCTTAACCCACTGAGCCACCCAGGCGCCCCTCTATGATAATTTTTAAGCACAAGCTGGGAACAGCTTCTGTCCCTATATAAAATTAGGTGAAAGGGCAACGGACATGAAAATTTTTTGACATCCGTTGGTTCACCACCTCTGCGATTACAGGGTGCAGTTCAAAACTGGAGTACACGGAGGTCGAAGAGGGACTGGAGAGAGGCAGTCTCTGCTGATCTGGAGATAGTGGTTTCAGGAGCGGGGAACTCACCCAAGACGCTCGCTTGTGGAGGACCCACGGAAAAACACAGCCACTTCTCGCGACAACTGGAGGGCGCCCAGGAAGCAGGAAGTGGGCACCAAGACGCATGCGCCCAGAGGGTTTCAGGCCAATGTGCCCTCTCAGGGCGCCTGCGCATTGGAAGATGGCTCCCACTGAGGGCAGGGTGGCGGACTGTGCCCTCTGAGGTCCCCGAGCTGGTGAGGAGCCTCCTTACCTGCCGGGTCCAGCTCCGGTGTAAGTCGGCTGTCCCATTCTTTCACAGGCTCTTGCAGCAATAGCTGTATATTATCCCTGAGCGTGAGGAAAAAAAAAAAAAACAACAACAACAACAACTCAAATCCAAGGTGAGAGCTCAGTCCCTAAGAGGAGGTTACGGTAACATCAGTCCTGCTAAGGAAACCCCTCTGGTAAGACCCTGCAGGGAGCCAGACTTACCCAGGTCCCCCGACAGTGCCTCCCTCTCCAGGTGACAGAGCACCCTCAGGGCTGGGGAGCAGGATCTAGGGTGTGTGAATTGCAGCATTATCCCCAGAGCTTTATTCTCCTTGTGGCTCTTCTAATACAATACATGCATGGCCATTGTTAAATCTTTGTCCATCCTGTCATAGGGAAGATCCTGCTGAAGTTTGGCTCTTAACCACTGGGAGGCTGTCGCAATTCATACAATTCCTAAATGAGTTTTCATCTCAATTCCTATAGCAAGCGCTGTATGAATCATTCACTCATGTGGCACCTACAATATCCTTATATTATATATACCTGGCACAGGGACCCATAGACATGTGCCTTGTTGCTGCAGTTGCCGAAAATGATGCAGAGAATGGCAATACAAGATACTATGATAAAAGTAAAGGCAAGTAATTTGCCCTAGGTCACTGGATCAGGACCACAGCAACCTTAACCCCAAGGGTTATACATGGATTCTCTTGTTACAGAGACAGGATGAGGGGGGATATTTTAATATTTTAATGTGAAGGTTCTACTTAGTAGCTCTCAGATCTCATGAGGTGGCTGCATTCCCTACTCATTTAGGAGAACATGCTGCCACTTTCTGAAAATTTACTCACCCTTAAAACACCCATAAAACATTCTGTTGCTAGGCACTGGGGAATCCAGAGTGAATGAAACACAGTATTTGCCCTCAAAAAGCTCATGGTCTAGTGGGGGAGAATGTTAAAAAGGAAACTTAAAATGCAGTGAAGTAGAAGCAACTGCTATATGAGCTAAGGAGAAGAAATAACTCATTCAGCTCTGGGATGATTTGAGACACTGATACTTGCTAGTTGGAGATAATGGTGGAAGATATTCCAAACCGAAGGAAGATAAAGGCAATAAGGTAATACATTTGGAAAGGACCATACATGTCAAGTAACTGTAATTAATATGCCTTATGATCTTATATAAGTTATTTATCTTTAGCTTCTTCATCCCTGAATAAATATAATAGTGGTTTAGGTGTGTTTAGTGAAACTGGAACACAGAGTTTCTTGGCATGGAGACATGGCTGGGTGAGTTGGGGCCAGGTTGCAAAGCTCTTAGGGATCCAAGAACTGTAAAGGGGTCGGGACTTTATCCCTCGAGATTATTTTAAGGAGAGTGGCATGACCACATATGAATTTAGAATGTCACTTAAGTCCATACCACACAGGAAATTCTATACAGTCTTGTGTCTTTCAGTATTTTTCTTTGCTGAGTGTTAGTCTTGTTTACCCAAACACATTGTAAGCTACATGAGATCCTTATCTCTCATAGCAAGCAGCAACATACTCAGGTCATAGAATGCCCTTAATATATATATTTCTTGATTAATTCTAATACAATTATCTGACTTCCTCCTAGACAACTTAATCGATAACATTTATAAAGCTTAATACAATCACATAAAGCAAGAAATCCTAGAGCATGGAATTTTATATTTTACATAAACCTTTTATGAAGAGAAGCTTGCCTTCATTTTCCAAAAGCCTTACATTCACCTTGTAGGTACAAATAGATGGGTGGCTATCTCTCCATATGTTTGGCTAAGTGTCTGAGTGGTAAATTAGGAGGGCTGGAGATTGTAGAGACCTAAGTACAAGTGGGGAAAATGAGCTACTGTGTTCAACAAACCCCAGCAAAATACATTAGAAGGCAGAGAAAGAGATATGGTGAGAGATTGAAAGAAATATGAAGTAAAAGAAATGCAACTGATAGAGGCAACCAGCTCACAGATCTCTTTACTAGGGGGTCCAGACTCTTCTTTGGCGGCTACTGGATTTAGTGGTTCAAAGGGAAAAATGTATACAAATAAAGTGAGAAAAATCAATGGTGACTTTGTAGACTATTGAAGATTTGAGTTGAGTGAGTTATTTTGTATTCCTTTGTTAATCTTTGTCCATAAGTAGAAGCACACAACACAAACACTTGGACCCAGTATATCTCAGCCCCTCTTAGGATTCACAAACCCTGGATACTGCCCTCTAGGCCACACATTCCCTCTTCTTCACAAAGATAAATTTCACATCAGCCCAACAGTCAGCCGTCATCTATTCTCAGGGGAAGAGTATATAGCATGATCTCCCTTGAAATATTAGCTCTATTTACACGGGTTTGCGTGGACCACATTACTTATGAGTCACCAAGAGGAAACCGAGCCTCCAGTAGATAAAGCGATCAGCACAAACCTCTGTAAATAAATCTGAAATTTCAATGAAGGTCATGCCAAGCTGATTTATTCCTCAGCACCCTATGAAATAATGTTGACCAGGTAAGTGGTTTTCATTTTTTTCCTCCATCCACATAAGAGAGAACCTTTTTGCTCTAAGGAGCTTGTCACACATGTTAACAATGAGCATCTGGTCAGAGAGATAATACACCCTGAAGGAAATAACCTTCTATTATTATATTAGATTATCAATACTGAAAGGCCAGGTCATATAGCAACACTTTGGTGTTGTTTTTAAATTTAATCTGGTGATACAAATTCTCAGAACTTAATTGAGGAGCTATAGTTCAACAACAGACACTATTTTTTATTCAATAAACAGAAATGAAGCATCTACCTACAGGAAGCCCTGAGCAGAAATGAAGTTAATCAGTATAAGAGAGATGAAGACAGATACGGCATGGCCCGTGAAGGTCTCCCTCCCAGTGTCTCCATTGAAAACCCCTAAATATTCCGAGAAGTCAAACATTATCAATCGCATATTGACAAAACAGTCAATTAGTAAGTAATCATTCAATCTATATTTATTGAGATTTTCCTAAGGATAAGACTTTATCCTAAATATTGAGGTGTGGGATAGAAATAAAATGAAAGCATAAGGAAATTTTCCTCAAAAACTTATAGTACAGTTGAATTTTATTATATAAATAGTCATTGCAGTGAGCAAAGAAATAGACAATCAAATTAGGTGGGTTTCGTTTTGTTTTTTGTGTTAAGCTCAAGAACCATGTATCTTTTCTAAACTGAATTTCTTACTTTTCCATCTGTCCTATTATACATAGCCCATAAGTAGCAAGGAGACCTCAGGACCCCAAAGCATTGTCCTTTAAGCAGGAAAAAAGAAATGTGATGACACCAGAAGATCTTAATAGAATTGTTGAGAAAGGTAAAGAGAAGCTTCAGGAAGACAAAGATAAGAACCAGACATTAATTAGTTTTTTAAAGAAGATAAGATGCTAGTAATGCTAGCATTCTGCCCGGTTTAGTTGGAATTTACACAACGAATGGTAACAACTCCTACTTTCACTTCTGTCTCAAATCATGATAAAAAATAACTTCAGTGTGTATGGGTGCCATTAGAAACTATAGCTTAGGAAAACAAGCTGTCCCTGGACCCAGTGTTAACATAAACACCAATTTCACTCATTCTAAGAAAAGTTTCTCTGGTTCTCATTTTAAAATCTCATTTATAGGCAAACAATTGATAAATTACTCATAAAATACTTCTCTTTATAAAACTTTCTTATCTTAAGGAGTCCACTGTGTACCTAAGACTGAAAAATCTGGATTTTGTTACACTGATACATTTTTATTTAAACCAATTTCCTTATCTTCACCCTCTCATACAGTCTTCCGAGTTTTTCTAGTTTGACTTTTCTTCTAACAGATATTTCTTCTTTGGGGGCATGGCCTCACACCCTGTTGGAGAGAACAGTTCAGGTCTTTCTATCTGTGGTAACTGATCTCCAGTAATACATGAGCAACTGTTTTGGATAAGATACATATATGGTAATTTTGTTGGATTTTCAGTCTTTGCTTACAGAGGTTTCAGAACATTTTAACTGGGTAGGGCATTAGCAAAAACCTGAGGGCCGCTCTTTGTCATGCTGAGGTACTCGCCTGTATCTTGTGCCTTTTTTTCCATTCGATCAGGCTTTATGTGTGCTTTGATCCAGGCAAAACATAACAAAGATATTTTTCAGTTGCAAAACTCCAACTATATATTCACTGAGGGCAAAGCTAAAACCATCATTAGGCAACAATGATGCTTTGAAATTCTGGCTGTAGAATTTTGTGGAGCATATTCTCCTTCCCCTTTATGTGAATAAAGCCCTTTATAATGCTTCATATTCACGATGCCTCCTGGTTTCCCTGTAATGCAGCCTTGCTTTGTTATTCCCTCCTTGCTGCTAAAGAAAAAGAGGACAAGAGTGGCTAAGTAACTTGCCCAAAGTTATTCACATGGATTAAAATGAGAATATTAAAACCATTGTAAAGAATGCAGTGAATGTTCTCTGTAGTCACCGGTTCTTCCTGTGGCAATGCTAATATATATTGCCTGAAATGCACTCTCCCTCAACTACCACCTGCCAGTTCAAATCCTGTCCTTTGAGGGATTAACGCAGGTCCTACCTCCTCAAGGTCCACTTCTTCCAAATCAGCCTTCTATTAGCTTCTCTCAGACTCACCAGCTGAATGCAGGATCAAGCCCTGTTTTGTATTTCTCCCGATGCAATCCAAATTGGTGAAGTCATAAGGATAGTAATGTTTCCTGCTTTGGGACCCAGTGATATTCATCCTACTTCACATGGCAATAGTAGTGACAATAATTATTTCATTAGTTGACAAAAAGCACTAGATTGGAGTCAAAAAGAAAGCGTGGATTTATGTTGCTGTTGATAAGCTCTTGAAACCCGAACAAGTCTAAGATTCCGTTTTTCAATCTATAAAATAAATATATTAAATAATGTGCTTTCTGATAGTAATTCTAAAAGTACAATTTTATGATTCTCTTGTTTACTTGCACACATCCTTTGGGATAGTAGAAGGGGAACTTTTCCTACTCCTTTTCCTCCTACTTCTAACTTTTATCTGCACGTTCCTTCAAATCTGACCCAGTTAGCTCAGCATTTTCAGAAGTAGGATTTAGAGAGGTGTTACTGAATGAGAATACCACAGGACTATTTAACTGATCAGCACTTCAAAACATGTATTTTGAAACATATTGAAGCAAAGCTGAAGATAATAATCATGGACTCTTCAGTTTGGATTCTCTGTCTCCAGTAAATGGAAGAAGACCATAAGCATTTTTCCAGCATCTGGAATTAAAAGGACAGCAACTTAAATTTAAAGAAATTAAAATTATATATGAAAGTCCTTAGTAATTAAAGGAGGAAAAGTTTGTCACTGGTATTATTCATCCTTTGAGGTACACTGCGCTCAACTTGACATTATGGTATCTGAGTTTTAGCTCAACCCCTGTCATCAAATTAGGAATTTGATGAATTGAAAATTATCTCTAATGTCCCTTCCAATACCAACATTCTAGTAGCTGGGGTCTGATTGGGGCCTCCCTTAAGTAACTCCATATCTAAGTTTCCAGCACCCTCCATTCCCCCCATAGTAGTGTTCTTTTCCTCCATGACATGTCCTCCTAAAACAGCTTCCCATGGGTGACCTATTCTACTAACTTCCACATCTTTCAGTCTTATCCCTATTTATCCCAGCTTTTTAGAAATCTGCTACTGCTTTAAGTACTTGAGGCATGAGGCAAGCTCATGTTGTCCATTAACATGCATATATGAGAATACAGGATCTCTGTGGCATCTGTCCAATATGGCAAAAGAAGCTACTGTCGGATCAGAGGAAAAAGTGACCCATATTCCCTGGTCTGTTGACCAGTCTCCTCAATTTTCAGCAGATACCTACGTTTCATTATGACTTGATCTTTTACGAATACCAAATGATACCCCAGCATTAAGGAAACCAACCTCACAGGACTTTTTGCCAATAATTTTGAACCAGCTACAACTTTCATCTTGTATATGAAAGTGACAACATGGTATAAAGAAAGTACTCATAGAGACCTAAAGCATGAAGCACCTTAACCAGCCTCAGTTTCTCTATCTATAAAGTGAAGTGGTTGTACAAATCCAAAATTACAGGAATTTTTTAGTAACTTAAGGTAGATCTAGACAATAGACTACCATGCAGCCTTTCTAGTGGAAATTATACAAACCATAATAATATGGAAAAAATCTAAATCAATGTTAAACAGACATAGAAAAATATTTTATTGTATTTTTATTTCAGTAACCATACAAATACATGTGTCTCTAAGAAAACACTACACAATAAGTGAAGTAACCATTTTGGAGTAGTTTCGTAATGGCTGATTTATATGGATGGTAACACTTTGAATAATGACAGACTCTTTTCAGTTAACAGTACAGAGGTTAGAATGACTGCTCAGGTTTCATCTAGCAATGGATTCCTGTGGTCCTTTGATAAACACATTCATGCCAACATGCTTAGAAGTATAAATGGGGTAAGGAGTTCCTCATGGAGATAAAAAATTGGGGCGCCTAGGTGGCTCAGTGGGTTAAATCCTCTGCCTTCAGCTCAGGTCATGATCCCAGGGTTCTGGCATTGAGCCCCACATCGGGCCCTCTGCTCAGCAAGGGGCGTGCTTCCTCCTCTCTCTCTGCCTGCTTCTCTGCCTACTTGTGATCTCTGTCTGACAAATAAGTAAATAAAATCTTAAAAAAAAAAAAATATATATATATATATGTATTTTTAAGTATGGAAAAAAAATATATATATATGTATTTTTAAGTATGGAAAAAGCACCTTTATGAAAAAGCATGTCTCAAATAGACTCATTTGTTCTATAGTTTCAAAATAAGGGGAAGGGGAATAAGGGGGAAGATCTTTTGCCTCCCATTGAATTTTTTCCTTAGCCCAGGAACAATTAGGCACCCTTCCTAATTAGGCACCCTTCCGATGCTTCTTTCTGCATATCTTTTTTACATACAGCAGTTACCAAGTTGCAAAGGGACTGTCTTTATGTCTGACTTTCCCCAGAAACTGTGACCCCATAAAAATAAGGATGGGGCTTTATTAATTTTTGAGTCCTCAGAACCCAACACAGTGCAGTAGGGGGCCAGATTAAATGTTGGTTTGAATGAGTAAGTGAAGGAAAAGGAGGAGATTAGCACTCTTCTCTTAAAAATAGAGATATTACAGCTGCTCAGGAGTTAGTGTTCCATCCCAGGGACCTGGGGGTTGTTTTTGTTTGTTTTTCTTTTATTTGTTTTCCCCCCAAGCCATCTTTACATACACATCTTTACACAGCCCACTGGAATATCTTCTGGTTGCCAAAGAAACACAATTTATGCTTTACCTCACAGACCCAAGGTTTGCCTGACCAGACTCATTAAAATTGATAGTTTTACACATCCCCTTTCCTTGTTTATTGTTTTAGTCAGCTTTGCTAATAAACCAGCTTTGCTCATATTGATTTTTTTTAAGATCTTTATTTATCCATTTGAGAGAGAGAGAGAGAAAGCACAAGCTGTGGGGAGGGGCACAAGGAGAGGGAGAAGCAGACTCCCCACTGAGCAGGGAGACCAACATGGGGCTGGATCCCAGGACCCCTAGATCACAGCCTGAGCCGAAGTCAGAGGCTTAGCTGACTGAATCACCCAAGCACCCCTGCTCATATTGATTTCTTTCTTACCTGCACTCAACTTTGTAGATGCTGGAAGGTTTCTCTCAACCTCCTTAACTCCTATAGAGAAGACCATGAATATGGTGAGTGGTGGGTGGGGAATAGTTTTCTGATATTCTTCAGAGAAAGGAACTGTGTTCCCTAAAGCATGGTAATGTACCATTCCTACAAGTCCTTCTGGGGCACTCAGGGAAGCAGTCCCAGGACAGAAGTCTCCCTTTTTTGTTATGTCTGGATTCAGAGGCATATATAAAAATAAGTTGTTTTTTTACTTGTCAGTGTTATTTATTTCACAGCTGTTTTCTCGTTATTCAGAATACTCCTCTATGTTTTCTACCCTTAAAAATTCCCTTGCTACTGACTCTTCTAATCAGCATTAAATATGCCCAAGTCTGTTCCATCAAGATACCTCCCTGTCTCTTACTTCACCACACAGTACCTTGAATGTTGTCCACAACCATCGTCTTCACTTCCTTTCGACTTCCAGCTTCTCCTTACACCAGTGCTCCAGTGAATCTCTTAGCCCAAAGGTCAGCAGTGGTCTCTGTGGCTAAATTCAGTGCACATTTTACTCAGTGATAGTACCTGTCCTCTCTGCAGCCACAAACATTGTTCTCACTCCTCCACTGAAACACTGCTCACTTTTCTTGGCTTCTTGGAAATCTCATTCTTTGGCTTTTCTTCTACATCTCTGGCCATTTCCTCAAGGGCTTAAATTCTTTTACTTAAATATTTGGGCTCTGTTTTCATTTCCCTTCTCATTTTACTTTGTCTACCTGAGAAAATTAATCTATTTCCATGATTCCAGAAGTTCCTGTGTGCTGATGATTTTCGCCATCTCCAGCTTCGCTCAGCTGTCCTGAGCTCCAGAATCAAATAGTGAACACCTCCATTTGAACATCTTAGAGGTACCTCAAATTCAGTATGAAAATGAACTCATTATTCCACTTCCCCAAACGCATACCTCTTTTGTGTTCTTTATCTCTGTGAAACATAAGACCATGTGTCCACTTACCGGAATCAGAAACCTGATAGTGATCCCTAATTTTTCTTCTTTTTCTCCTTTTCTCCTCCTCCCACCTCACCAGCCACCAAATCCTTCCTCTGTAACTGCTATTGCTTTTCCTTCCTCTGTAACTCAAACCCATCCACTTCTCTCTATCCCCCTGCTGATACCTTAATTCAGGTTACCATTCAGGACAGACATCGTTTCCACCGTCACCTATATAAACAATTTGTGTATAATTCACTCCTTGTTGTAGCTGTTTATCTACAAACTCTACCAAAGCTACATTTTTGCAAAGATTTTGGGGGCACCCGTTGCAAGAATGGGCATGGTAACTTTCCACAGTGAGATGACCATCGCTATCAAAAGCTGCTGGATTTGTAAACACTTTATCAAACACATCATGAAAACTGGTAGCTTCTAAAACCCAATCTATGAAGACTGAATTTGAATCTGAAATAATGATGCAGTCAAATTTATCCTTGTTCTTTCTTATAAAGTTCAAAAGCTCCACCATCCCTAGAGTGAAAGGCATTGATGTCACTGCTCTTTTCATTTCATCTTCTCTTACACCTTCATCTCCCAAATACTTAAAGACTCTGCCCATAAATTCTGTCCAAAATCCTTTTTCATAAGAATCTTATAGTTCAATAGGAAGCTTTTTCTCTGGAGCACACTATACAATCCAGGTGTCACTATTATCATCTATGATTGTATTGTCAAAGTCAAAAACGAGCAAAATTTTCATGGTTCCATAAGCAAATGTGGGTTACCTCAACTTAGTATTTCCAAGACAATTATTTTTACTTCAGAATAGGGTTTAAGTTAAACAGTCATGACAATCTTCAGTTTTAAACACCAGCCAGTTTCTTCCTTCATCACCTGGACTATTTCCTTACCCTTAGAAGATAGAGTAGAATGAGATCCAAAATGAAGTCATTGCTTTCCTTCATGTAACCAAATTATATTCATCAGCCTAAACATGTTACTTTTGTATGTATTTACTTTACCTTGATCTTCAGGTTGCTTACAGATTACAAATGAAGCTAGATGTTCAAGAACATCAAAACAGTGTCTGCCTCACTCTGCTATCTTTAATTTTGTAATGGAGATTTATCTTTGTCTCATTCACAGTCTTACTTCCTTCATGGTATTAGTGAACCAGAGCTCATAGTGCATAAAAGTGTTACAAATACTTAGGTTACAATGCAGCCCATATGCTTAGGTTAAAATACTTACTGTGTGACTTGGGGTAAGATATTTAATATCCCTGGGTCTCAGTTTCCCATCTGAGATATGAATGGCATCTACCACAAAAGATTATTGTGAAGCCAAAATTTGTTAATATAAGTCAAGAGTCTAGGTAAATACACAGCATGTGGCAAACTCTGTTCGCCTTTTCTCTTATTATTTTAATTGGCTTATTCTCCTTGCAGTTTTCATGCTCATACTCATACCCAGTTGAACCTCTTTCTGTCACTAGGAACACCTTTTTGGCATCCCCTCCTTTCCTTCAGGCCAGTTTCCCACCTGCACCTGAGTGCTGTCTTAATGGTTTTCTCTTTAGAAGTGAGGGAAGAAGGGGCACCTGGGTGGCTCAGTGGGTTAAGCATCTGCCTTCAGCTCAGGTCATGATCCCAGGGTTCTGGGATTGAGCCCCACATCTGGCTCCCTGATCAACAGGGAATCTGCTTCTTCCTCTACCACTCCTCCTGCTCACGCTCTCTCTTTCTCTCTCTCTCTCTCTTCCACATAAATAAATAAAATCTTTAAAAAAAAAAAAAGTGAGAGAAGAAGAGCCTAAGAACAGAAGTAACCACCACCATCACAGAGTAAGTGAATGGAAGAGATGGGACCAAATCCTTATACCTCATAACTTTGTATTCAAGGTTCTCCTCATCTCCGAAGGTTCTTTCTCTCTTTGTTGAAGGATAATATTTCCATATGCCCTGCACAAAACATTATTTGTAGAACAGAGGAAAGGATGCTGTCAAATCATGGCTCCATTCTGCCATGGTGTCTACAATTCTCATCATTAAAAAGACTTCCTAATATACGCTGGAGAAACTTTCTCTCGGGAAACCATTCTCACTATTTCCCTTCCATTCCATTTCTTTCTCTTTTAATCCTCAGAGCACCTTATATTTATGTCAGGACTTAGCACAATTCATTAAAATAAGTTTCTTCTGTGTCTCCTCTCACCCCTCCCCGCACCCAGTAGCTTGTGAGCTCTGTGAAGGGAAGGACATCTCATTAATCTTTAAATTTCCAGTGCCCAGCATGGGGCTTATCTCACAGAAGATAATTCAATAAAAGAGTATTTTATGAATTAGTAAATATACACTCTGAGTCAAAGAACAAAGTATTTAAAAAATGGCAACATCCCAAGGGAATGTTTAGATGACTCTACATAAGCCAGAATACATCAAAACTCTCATGAGATTAAATCTAGAATAGCTGGTATTCAAGGGAGGACACTTTCATCTGCAAATAACAGAATGCCCAACTAAAAGTGGCTCAGATTTTAAGGGTACAATTTAGTGCTTATTTCGCAAGAAGTGTGGAGGTAAGTAATCCCTCAGCATCAGTGAACCAAGGGCAAGATGGCAGGGGTGTAGAAAAACCCACTTTCTCTTTTGTGAGGCATAACTCAAATTGCCTTGCCAGGTTTTTCCTCTCCTGTTTTTAAATTTCCATAAGACTTCCTCCCAATACTATTTTAATTTGCTTCTATCTTATGTCTATAGCTCATCTTCCCAAGTAGATGTTAAGCAGATCAAAGGGAAGAACAGTGTCTTAAATGTGTTTGTATTGGCCACTGAGATGTCTATTATGTCCTGATAGACACTTACAGCTTAGTCATTGTTTGAGTAATTAATCGAGTCTAAGTTTTACTCATGTCCCACACACAAGGGATTTCCACAGAGAAACAGTGCATGTTCCCTATTATGGAACACAGGATTAAGATGGAGAGGGGGATGTATTCACTTGCTCATCCAGAAAACTAACCCAGACTCTCTTGGATTTTCTGGGTTCTCTGAGAGGTTACTGCCTGCGTCTTTGATAAGGATGCATTTCAGATGAGTTCCTCAGAGTCATGCCCTTATGCTGTCAACATTGCCGCAATTTTATCTAGATTGAGTTGAAGCCCGGTTGATTTAATCCAGAAATTTATTTCTGACAGACAGCGGGGTAGCATTTGTCACTATATTCTGAATCCAAAGTCAAAGAGATTGAGAGTCAGTGTCATCACTGTTTGGGTGGTAGTGAACCACAAATGTGCTTTATTTCCATCATAAATTGTTATTTGTTGTTTTTACAATGTGCATAAAACCATAGGTTAAACAACTCGGGAATGAGTACTATATTTTGGTATCCATGTTTGGCTATTTTATTTAGAGGGTCTGTTCTCTTTAATCTAGACTTTTTCCTCACTTACCTCTGTTAATGGAGCAAAAATTAAATATATGTGCCATCAAAACTCCCCCTGCTTCTTTTGGCACATATTTAGCAGAAGATCCCATTCTTGGTCTTGCATCTCACAGATTTCCCTGACAGCCTCAGCAGGGGAGATATGTGAGACAATCCATAAAAAACATGCGGTTAGTGTAGACATTCTGTCAATGAACAGAAAAGTAATTCAGAGCCCCTGCTAGAATTCAGCTTTCTATAATATTTACCAAACTGAAGTCAGTTTGGCAGTAAAGTACCCATGTGGAGAAGCCAGAAACTCTAATTACATTCCCATACAATTATTCAAACAATGGCTATTTTCCTAAACCATCACCATCATCACACATTATTAGGGTGAAGGCTAACCAAACATTTCTATTTTGTTTCACTTGTAAGTTGAATGAACTTACATGAATCAAGGAGGGGGATTGCAACTTCCTAATTTCCAAGACTGTGAGTTTGACATCCACATGTAGGGTTAAAAACTATTATGGCAAATGAATCCTGGTTCAATCAACTTGAGATAAATTCACAATGTGATTGATTATTTGTTTTGTACCTGGTTGTTCCTAGATGGATTTAAAGTAGAATTCAAAAAGTACACATAGTTAATACAATGCACTTACTGGAAATGAACACAAATTTGTCTCCAAGCTTCCAAGAGAACTACAATGAAAAAGGGAAGCTAGCAGTCACATCACTTAATGTTTGGAAGATAAAACCTAAGCCATGTGCACAGGAGAAATTGATTCTTCTAAGAGCAGAGTCCTCACAGAAAAACACTCTCAAGCAGTGAACATCTTTAAAAAAATTTTTTTCACATTATGGAAGCATTAATGATTTTCATAGGACTATTTCCTAGAAAGTCATTGTGCTCATTGACACAGCACTAAAGTTCAACATAGGGATAGCATTTTCTGTGGTTCTACCATTACTTGTGTGGATACACGAGACAATAGAACAGGAAATGGGCAGGTAACATTTGTTTATCATCTACCAGGATAGCCTGCTGAATCATTGGTATTACAGTTTAGAGGTGGGCATAAAAATCAAAGAGATGTTTCTTTTTTTTAAAAAATCCTCTAAAATTAGGGGACAGATGGGCTGTTACTTACAGTGCTCGGGCTTTTTGAAACCCTTCCTAAGATTTCTTGGACCCAGAAGCTATACCTATCTATGTACCCTGAAGTAGAGATAAAATTATTTAGAAACTTTGGCGGGGGGGGGGGGGGGAAACAAACCCAAAACCTGTTTTTACTAAAACGGCAGTTGTGTCTAAATTTATATAGTCTGGCTATGTCATCAACCAAATCACTACATAGTTTTCTTAAATTTCTATTCCCTCTGCCAGTACATTAGCTTCTCCCAGGGCATCAATTACCGCAAACAATTTTTTGGAAGGTTTTCAGAGTCAGCTACCCTAGCAGTTCCATGAACTGTAGCCATCCCCCAATGCAATCTGTTATTTCTACAACCCCTATATGTGTACTAAATTTCACTGAAAAATATCAAATATACAGAAGATATCACTATTTGATAAGTTTGCTCAGCTTCCATTTTGTCTCAAGATGAATGACTGTGTTAAAAATAAAAAATAAAGAGACATATTGATATCCTATCATAAGGTACACAATTTCAGCAAAATAGGTCAATGTAGAACAAACCCATATTAAAACAAAAAGTTTCAAGAGGTTGAAAGAGAGCAACTACTCCAGCAGAATGAAAAACCGCATGAACTGCCTACTGTAGAATGGCACACCTTTTATTAAAACTTTAATGAGATTGTGCATGCAAAGCTCTCTGGGCTCCGGCTAACTTTCCTTCCTATGTAAGAGCCTATATTCCCCTTTCTGTGACCTACACGTACCCCTTACTATTCTCAGAAAAAAAATGCCTCTGGTTGAGTATTTTCCAAGAGGGTGCAGCAGTATCTCCTATCCCTATTTTCTCCTGTAGCATGATCTTGCCCCTCCCCAATGAGAGGGGGTGTCTATTTCTCCACCCCCTTGAATCTGGAGGGACCCTATGGCAATTTAGGTTGATTGAATAGGGCAAAGTGATGTGACCCCTCCTGGCATAATCCTTAACTGGAATGGCATCTTCCAACGCTTGCCTTTCGCAGCCTGTATAAGAAGTCTGTTCTACTCTGATAGGCACTTGAAAGGTATTGAGGCTCCAGACATGTGAGTGAAATGCCACCCATTTGAATCGCCAATTCAGTTGAGCCTTCAGATGATCTGGCCCCAGCTATTCTCTAAAGAGAACTGACTTAGATACCCCACCAAAACTCCTTGAGAGAGCCTGGTTAACCCACAGAACCATGATAGAAAACAATAAACTATTTTTTAAACCACTGAGTTTGGGGATGATTCAGAATAAATCAAATTCCCTAAATATGCTTGCTTTCATTTCTGTTTCAACTGCTTAGATTTCTATTCCTCCCTATTTTTGCCTTTTAAAATCTCACTCATTCATCAGAATTTAACTGACTCAAGTCCTCTAGCCAACACTAACCACTATCTTCATTCTAGTCTCATAATAATTTTTCCATATCTATATTCTGTGAGTTTCCACTATTATAGCATATAGAATACATATTCTTCATTCACGGATTCATTCATTCCAAAATATTTATTGAGTGCTTTCTCTCTACCAAGAAAAAATGAGTACAATACAGTGCCCAACCTGAAAGAAATTACTGACTGAAGGGGGTGACCGATATAGACAAGATGAGGCTCAGTAGTTGTGGAACTTCATGGAAACAGTAAGAAAGGGTGGCAGGAGGGGAAGGAGTTAGGAAATAAGTGAGCTCCGCATGGAGAGAAAAGGAAGGATGTTCCCTGTAAAAGGGATCACATGCATAAACAAATTTCCCAGAAGTGAAAGGCGAAATGGCCCTTCTGGGAAACTATAGGTATTTCAGTATTACCAGATGTAAACCAGAAATTTTAGAAGGCTAGAAGACTGAAGATGGGCATAGATTTTAGGGAGCCTTCTGTGCCATGCTAAAGCACCAACTGAAGAATGATCTCCCTTGATCCATCCCCCAAGTTCACAGCTCTTTCTAAGTCATCATGTCTTCTCAGGTTTCCATGACATGAAATGTTCAGGATACTTTAGAACTTTATCAATTATTTCTCATGTTTTCTAATGTGATTTCATATACATTGATCTTGTTTTCTCAGTTAAATGTATCATTGTGAGTTAGAAGGGCAGTGAACACACTTATAAGAGAAGTCTTATGCATGCAAGAAGAACATAGTCAGAAATACTTGACCAGGCAGTCTGTAAGAGTCTGAATTTGCCCTTGCCTTTACTATATTTATAAACAAAGACACATGAAATAATTAAAAAACAATGTGGCGCCTGGGTGGCTCAGGTTAAGCAGCCTACTCTTGATTTCCACTTAGGTCATGATCTCAGGGTCCTGGAATCAATCCCTAAGGCAGTCAGGCTCCGTGCTCAGCAGGGAGTCTGCTTGACCCCTTGCCCCTCCTGCTGCTTGTGTGTGCAAGCCCTCTCTCTCTCCCTTTCTCTCTCTCAAATAGATAAACAAAATCTTTTTTAAAAAGTTTAAAAACATAATTACAAAATAACGTGTAAAGGAATTTGGCATGATGGCAAAATGAGGAAAAATATTGAACAAATTAATATAGTATTTTATTATATTTATGTTCTAATTAACTAAATGATAATAATCATGAAGTCTTATGTCTGTAATGTGTTATATGGTTTGTAAAGGCCTTTCATAAGTATTATGTCATTTACCCTAGAAAAAGATACACTCAGGAACACAGTAATTGAGAAATGCTTTTCTCCATTGGACTGAATCTAGAAGAAAATTATTACATTGTTTCAACAAATAATTAAATTTGATATCTTAGAAAGAGACTGCTATTGACCATGTAGGGGTCAGCCAGTTCCATTGTCTTCCTCTTTTTCCTCATGTGCTCACCAGAGTGACAAATGAAATGGGCAAATACTTATTTTTTCTCCTTCCAGGTCCTTCTCTGCATAGAATTTGGGAGCTCATCTAGCTAACCACTCGGGATGGCCAAAAACAACAAATCAGATAGAAGAGGCAGAGGACTGGATGGATCACAGAGGTATGTCACAGGTCTTTTAATATAACAGTACTTTTAAATAATAGCTCATGTTATAGTTCCTTGGGCTCCTTTGCAACCACAAAAACAAGGATTGCCTCTTGTGCACAGAGTATAATAAAAATCAGGTAGCAGATTTCCAGCACATGAAATATACTCTACCACATTTTTCCATGTTTTTTAATTCAATTTTTATGAGCCTCTGTGGCTGAGGGAACTACGGCTAAAGGAACAGGGAGTTCTGGGTATTTTAACTGCAGGCTGATATATGCTCACAGAATTATAGGGATGGAATGGACCATGGGAATGAATTTGTCCAATCCCTCTCATTTCATAAGAAACTGAGGTCTAGAGTAGCACTTGCCAACTATGTATATGTGATGACATCAAAAGTGAACACATTTTTATGAAACAATGGGATTATCTGTAAAGGCCAATCATAGCTAAAGGCAATCATCTGGGGGCACCTCAGGCTAGCTGACCACCAAGAAGGCTGTGGGATCAATATCTTGGCACACCTATATCACATTCACGGTATTTCAGTGTTGGCAAGGTACACATCAAGGGGGCGCTCTGGTCTAGGGTACACACATTCAAATGGCAGTTTTATAGGAATAACATCTGAATATCTGACTCTCCAAAAGGTACTTGTATTGCCTTGGCCAGTTGGTCAGGGGTAGTGGTTAAAAGTATAATGGTCCACAATAGAGTTGATGAGATGCAACAGGTGCTTGCCTAAGAAATTTCTGGTTGTCTTATGTATAACTACTTAATAACTATACTTTTCAGATTCATCCAAAATCTCTGGCCTCCGAAAGTAGAAATTTAAATCATTGCTCTATCCCACTTTCACCTCCCCTTCCACTAAATTTTATTACAACTAAACAGAATTGTGATTTTTAGAATAGAAAAAATATTAATGTGAATAACTGCTCCAAATTCCATGTGCGCACGCACACACACACACACACACACACACAAAAGCAATCATAGAAGTCCATCCTGAAATAATTAAAATCCTATGGTGTTTCCTGGCTTTCACTTACTGCAATAATTTCTAAAAATGTATTTCACTGTACCATGTTCTTTAGCCCTTAGGCAGTGGCAAAGTGCTTGCTGAGTCTGTGGGTGGTCAAATCTCTACCTCAGTAGTCTTCCTTAGCTTGTCTCAGAAAACTTAAAAGGAATCTAAACTATTTATGAACTTTGTGCTTCATCTGATTAAAACCTATATGAACCATACTTTATTTTTTATGGTGCTTGTGGCAGTGCCAAAATCAGAAACACCAAGGCAACTAGGCAGTTGGGTTATTGACATTCTGTTCATTAGCATTTCTTCTCCATCGTAACTGCTTCCACATTGAGTTCTTAGGTCTGAAGGAAAGAGACAGAGAGAAAAGATGCCTGCTTCTGAAATGTTTTCTTATATGCTGCTTACTTAAGACTATAACAAGATCCTTCTCATTCCATTAAAAATTATTACTTCAGTAAATTCCAGGTTGAAAACAAATGACTACAGAATGATTTTTTTAAACATTTGTAAACCTTGCTTTTTAAACAACTCCACTTCTATTGCAGAGAAAAAGCCTGAACTATTTATTCATTTCATTTGACTACTTTTTAATCTCAGTTTTTATGAGGACACTAATGACCCTCACAGATTGTTACCCTCCAGTGAAATAACAGAGCTTTGGCAGCGGCTGGATTCCAGTTGAAGAGTTCTGAAACTCACTGTAAATCTTCCTGTTTTGTTGTTCTTCAAACCAGGCTTTGCCATCTGCCTTATGAATTGAATTTTTGTTGCAGTATTTCACATGATCTAAAATATGGTTATTGCTATCCATAAACTGAGGTTCCTGGAGAGTATTAATTAAGTCCAAAATATTGCACCAATGTGCACAGTGAAATACAACACAAATGTCATGGCGTGACCATCATTATAACCCTCTCTGCATTCCATGATGGCTGTTCTCTCAAAAACCCAGAGACAATTTGGTTGTAGCCGCCAACAAAGTTAAACCTGAAGACTTAAATTCAGGTGGATGAGATAAATTGAAACAGATCTTATTGCTCCCAAACACTCTCTTGGAAATAATGGCATCTTGACATTTTATCAGTCACTCAAGCGGTCATTCTCAGCAGTATCAGCCGGAGCTTGAAGGATAGAGCTGTAAAGAAGGGACTGTCAGCCATAAACATTCCTCAAAACCATGAAAACCACAAATGAGAGCTTAAGTAATGGAGGACGCAATACCCTTGATATTTCAACAATTACCTGCAACAACAGGCTTTGTTCAGAGCCGTGGTCATTTTTTCAGGAGCTTTCCTTGTCAGACCCAGACTAGGGTAACTGGAGGAAGGGAAGAGGAGAGGGAGGAGGGAAAGGGCGGCACGGACATCCTCAGGTGAAAAAGTGAACTTAAGTTGGCTGCACATTTAAGCTGATGAGAATTCTTCAACAGCAATAAACTAAAAAAATTAAAAGTAAAAATACAACAACTAAAGATTGAACCAAGGACATTAATATTATTAAGCTTGTGGTGAAGCTTTGAGATCACTAGAAAGGCATTTACACTGCTCAGCTGTTTCCTGTATGGCCATTCCTGATGTCAAATTACAGAGGAGAAAATAGCAGGGAATGCATTGCAGGGAAGAAAAGGTAGTAATGGATAAGAATGTAAGTATGGGAAGGCAAAATAAATTTAGCCTCACTACACCTCAGGAACATATCGCTGTGTTGTAGAAGAAGAAAGACTCATTTTAAATGAAATTGGTGCTATTATCTTGGGACCCAAGAAAACTAAATGAAATTGAGTATACACCACAACTGAGTCACCCAAACTCAAGAGACAGCAGACATGGAAAGGTTAAATGCCCTAGAAATTGCATTTGTGGAGTTTCTCAACACAAGAGATTAATGGTTACTCAAAGCAATGGATAAATATTAGCTGAAGACCATTAGCCGAGGAAAACACATCAGTGCATCACGGTTCTCAGGGCTTATCAGATCAATTTTAAATAGGTTTATCTTGGACTTTTCTAACATTTAATGAGGAACAAATTGTTTTGTTTTGTTTTTTTCTGTTTCCTCTACCCATGTTGACTTTTTGATATTACCTAGGAGAGAACAATTAAAATAAATGGCTCTGTGACAAAGTGTTAATTTGCTTGTCTCTGAAGCAATTGGAAAAGGGTCATTTTATGATTGTTTCCTCCTATTACACAGTTTCTCATAATATTTAGATTGACTAGTATACTCTTTAGATGAAAGAAGTGTTTGAATGGTCATTTGGCTCTTTCCACAGACTTCATATAGCACCCACCTAAACAATCTCAGATTAATGTGAATTTGCTTACTTTTGAGTAGTTCTCAATCCATATTAATCAAATGGTCAGTCAGTCTTCTTTATGTTATTGTCTATCTGGGGCCGATCACTGTGCTAAGTGTGACGTGAATTAAAAAAAAAAAAAAAAAAAAAAAAGAATAAATAAAGCCCAAAGTCCTTACTCAAGAAGCTTAGCATCTAGGGGTGCCTGTGTGGCTCAGTGAGTTAAAGCCTCTGCCTTCAGCTCAGGTCATGATCTCAGGGTCCTGGGACTGAGCTCCACATTGGGCTATCTGCTCAGTGGGGAGACTGTTTCCCCCTCTCTCTCTGCCTGCTGCTCTGCCTACTTGTGATCTATCTCTCCCTGTCAGATAAATAAAATAAAATCTTAAAAAAAAAAAAAAAAGAAGCTTAGCATCTAGTAAACTTAATTCACTCATATGATATAAATTAATTTCTTTTATTATGTTATCCACAGTTTCTTGATTGCTTATAAGAAATACTGAAATCCAAAGCTTCCAATTAGGCATTAACAAACCACTTGGCGGAAAGCAGGGAGTAGTACATGAAGACTGTAGAGATTGAATAACAGTTTTATGGCTTGGGGTTCTGCACAATTAGCTCTTCTTTGTCTCTTAGTCCAGGTTTACTTGCTTCCCCCACCAACTATGTTACCTGCTTGACCATTCTTGAAATCACAAAGACTTCTAGATATAAATTTGTCTCTTAAGTTTTATTTTGCTTTTTGTTTGCTTGTTTAACTTTCTTCTTCTATAGTGACACCCCCAAATTCAGTAAGGACTTTGCAAGACCTATCTAAATCTTTTTATAAGCAGCAAATAAAGCAACACAAATGTTCAACCAAATGGTCCAGTTTTGAAAGTAGCAAGTGACATTTCTGCTTCCTTCAATGAACCATGCATTTCATCTTCATTAAAAGAATCACTTCTTTTATTCTATGTCAGTAGCTCATAATAAGACATCAGTAGAGTAGCGCTTATATGCTATGGCTTGGTTGACCTGTAAAACAGCTTCCCATGATCCCAGTATTTCCCTTTGTAAACAGCACGGCATGAAATAGCCTGGTTCCACCCATATAGAACCTGCAATGTCACAACAAACAAAATAGCACAGAAGACCATGCACAATTTTCATATATTAAGGACTGCCCAAAGATGTGAATTTGAGTACATTTGTTGTCTGAAAACACAAGTCATGAGTAAAGGAAACTTTGAGAAGATTATTTCATGAAAGAACAAGACAAGTCCCCCTCCAGTCATCAGAAAAGAAAAATGTATCCCTTCTAGCATCAAACAAATGGAATATCCTGAGTCTTAGAAATAGTAACATTGTTGTTCACAGTGGAGGCTCTGCATAAGGGAAACTGATTGGGATAGAAGAAGGGTACTTAGATGAAGAACTTTTTGCTTCATATTTCTGTTGTGTATGTGTGTGTGCATGTGCATGCACATATAATTTATATGATCTGTTTAAACTTTTTAAATAAGTATGTATATTTTTTGTGTTAAAAAGAGTAAAAATCTGACATAACTTCTAGGACACGGTTTGCTTTTTTCTTTGCTTTTTTTTTTTTTTAAGATTTTATTTATTTATTTGACAGAGAGATAGAACACAAGTAGGCAGAGAGGCAGGCAGAGAGAGAGTCAGGGAAGCAGGCTTCCCGCTAAGCAGAGAGCCAGATTCGGGGCTCAATCCCAGGACCCTGAGAATAGGAACCGAGTTGAAGGCAGTGGCTTAAATGACTGAGCCATCCAGGCACCCCCATAGTTTGCTTTTAATAAACATTTTTTCATCTATATTCTTCAAAATAAAGGGTGACCAATACTTATCCTACCCTGTACTCTCTCAGCTAGAACATAAATACCTTTTGTCCAGCTCATAACCAAAAACAAAGCAAAACAAACCTATGAAAAACAATAGCTCTAAAAATGGATTGGAGCCCATAATGTTG
This sequence comes from Mustela lutreola, assembly GCF_030435805.1. Classification (NCBI taxonomy): domain Eukaryota; kingdom Metazoa; phylum Chordata; class Mammalia; order Carnivora; family Mustelidae; genus Mustela; species Mustela lutreola. The sequence continues at coordinate 31,096,210 of NC_081300.1, read as the reverse complement.
ATCTCTTCTTTCCACACAGGTTATCACTTTGCATTTCCTTGTTTATTTCATTTTTAAATTCTCAGCTATATCCCCTGACTTCAAAACTTAATTTCTAGTCCACTTTGATTCAGCTGACTCTCTGGCCTCCAATTCTGGATCTTCAGATTTCCACTTTCTCATAGAAAAAGAGAAAATCATATCTAAAATGTGAAACATTTAACAGGAAGGATGACAGAAACTAACCTGAAAAGATAGGAATCCAACAAGAGAGGTAGCAAGAAGCATTTTGAGCAGAAAGGGAGTTAAGCTACAGGTAACCCTCACCCAAACATGAAGGACACTTATAGATAGGGCCTCCAGGCTCAGCCATGTAACAAAGGATGAGACCATCCAGTTTCTCTTTCTGTTTCCTTCCCCACTTCACATCTAATCCTACTTGTCTTTCTTATCTGTCTATTCAGCCAAACAAGTATGAACAAACGAACTTCTAAATTTTCTCTAGTAGTAGCAAAGAGGAAAAATTCTGTCCTTAAACTTAAGGAAATTTGCCTGTAAATAAGGAGTGAAAACTTGTGTTTGTATTAATAAGTAACTAAAAATAAATAAATAACTGAAAATAGAAGTACCTGCTTTCTCCAAAAGAATCTAGTAATTAAAAAGCTCTGTAGAGAGTGTTCAGCTTTGCAAAGAAGGGCCAAGACCTGAATTTGGAAATATGGATTCATAAGAGTGGATTTTTTGTTTTTTGTTTTTTACATAAGAAAGTGCGGGGAGGGGTGGATACTAGATTTTGTTGGGATAGGGGCAGAGAGAAGTTAGAAGGAAGAAGAGAGAGAATGGCTCAGCAACTTACAGAAGTGTGAGAAGGACCTTTGATGAGAAGCAGCCTAATATTTGATTCTAAGATTTTGATTTGCTAGGATACACAACTCCCTTCTTCTCCCTAAACTTTCCATAAAGTCTACAAAATGCAGAAGACAAACAAAAAACTGCTATTTTTGTGAAAATTAGAAAAATAGACTAAGATCCAGGCTTGGATAGAGGCCATAGTGGAAATAAACCAGGAGAAAACACAAGATGGAAAATCTGGAATTCAGAGAAGATAAGAAGCTAGAGCTAGACACTGACTTGATAACATAACCTACCCTTAATCTCTTGAAAATCTTGGTGGAGGGCAATGTATTTTATGTAGGGCGTGGAACAGGAATATAGGCCAACCTAGACCAAAGCTGACATCTGGGTTCTCCATGTATCTAGTGATATAAGTCTAGTATATGTCTATATCAAATCTGTAATAAATGCCAGAACATGCTAGAGAGAGAGTAAGAGATCAAAGTTGGGAGAGAGTCAGGAAAGGATTTTTTAAAAAGTAGAGTTCAAAGCATGAGCCTCAACCTGATCTCACTAGCTAATGTGAAATAGGGCCATTTTGTTATAACGTTAATGTAATGTCATTTGGAAGCTGTGTCTTGGCTTCAAAGGCTTTGTAAACACCCAAAGCCCATAGGGACTGGTCATATGTAACCCAAATTAAAAAAACAAAAAAACAAAACAAAAAAAAAACCTGAGGAAAATAAAATGTCTTCACAGGCTCTCCCAAGAGAGTTCTAGTTTTCTCTGATCTTTTCAGCTAGGGTCTAATGCTAGTGGTGTCTTTCCTATGAGTTCCCCACATGGGAAATAGAGAATGTAAACTTAGAATCCCACCTACTTCTTTTTTTTTTTTTTAAGATTTTATTTATTTATTTATTTGACAGGCAGAGATCACAAGGAGGCAGAGAGGCAGACAGAGAGAGAGAGAGGGAAGCAGGCTCCCTGCTGAGCAGAGAACCCGATGCAGGACTCGATCCCAGGACCCTGAGATCATGACCTGAGCTGAAGGCATCGGCTTAACCCACTGAGCCACCCAGGCGCCCAGAATCCCACCTACTTCTTATTTAAGAAGAGGAATAGTATATGTGCCCAATATCTTTGAATCTCACTTTTTTTTTTTTTTTTTTAAAGATTTTATTTATTTATTTGACAGAGAGAGATCACAGGTAGGTAGAGAGGCTGGCAGAGAGAGAGAGAGGGAAGCAGGCTCCCCGCCGAGCAGAGAGCCCGATGTGGGACTCGATCCCAGGACTCTGAGATCATGACCTGAGCTGAAGGCAGCGGCTTAACCCACTGAGCCACCCAGGCGCCCTGAATCTCACTTTTAACATGCCTATCAATGTGACCGTGAGAAAGTCATTTGACTCTTCTGAGCTCCACTCTGTAAAGTAAGGGATGAAGGCAGCTACTTCATAATGTTAAGAGAATTAAAAGACCTCATAAGGAAAGCACTTAGCAGAATACCTAAAAGTAAATATTCAGTAAAGTGAAATCCTTATTCCTATCAATACAAACTCCTATCATAAGCCACACCAATGTAAAATTATTTTCTTTTAGATGTATATTTATTTAATTCTACAAATATCTGAACTTAATACATGTTTATAGTATTTTGCTAGATGTTGAGGAACTACCAAGAATATAACTTTCCCACCTTCTAAGAGTTTGCTATCCACCTGGAGACACAAGATAAATACAACCACAAAAAATAATTTTTAAAAAAATGAAAACAAGGGCATCTGGGTGGCTCAGTTGGTTGGGCAACTGCCTTTGGCTCGGGTCATGATCCTGGAGTCCTGGGATGGAGTCCCGCGTCAGGCTCCCAACTCCATGGGGAGTCTGCTTCTCCCTCTGACCTCCCCTCTCATGCTCTCTCATTCTGTCTCTCTCTCTCTCTCAAATAAATAAATAAAATCTTAAAAAAAAAAATGAAAACAAGGGACACCTGGGTGGCTCAGTTGGTTAAGTGGCTGCCTTTGGCTCAGGTCATGATGGTAGGGTCCTAAGATAGAGTCCCATGTTGAGCTCCTTGCTTAGCAGGATGTCTGCTGCTTCTGCCTGCCACCTGCTTCTCCCTCTGTCCACCATCCCCCTGCTTGTGTTCACTCTCTCTCTTATTCAAAAATAAAGTATTTTTTAAAAATGCGAACGAATGTCATTAAGTGCCAAAAGGAGTAAACAGCATGTACTATACTATGGAGATTTCACTGTTTCTCTGAAAAAAAAAAAAAAAAAAGGATTATCAGGAAAAAAAAATACTTTCAGATTAGCCGAAAAAAATGTATTGCTTATGCCCATTTAGTAGCTTTTTGATTCAACATTTTGACCTCGGTTACTGGGTCAGGCAAAAGTCCTTCAATAAATCAATAAATATTTGATGAGCATCCACTATAATCAAACATTACTGATGCCCTTATATTAATGAAGGTGGCTATTGCTGAGCAGAATGCAGAATAACACTCCCAGCACAGGGAAAGTTTCTGGGCCTACCCCTTTTAGCTCACCACCAATGACTGCAATTACCAGCATGTTCATGGTGCTTCCCAATTGTAGACTCCCTGGCCCCAAGCAGAGAGAAAGGTCCAGAGGAGGTGAGGGTGTCAATAATTTTGGCAACAAGTATATCCAGCTGATCAAACACCTCACCCTGGGTTGCATCATCAATTTGCATTTTCTTACTAATTATACTTTTGGTATAAAAAATTCCCTTTATAAGGATAGAGCTGTTGCAGCTAGATTTCATTGCACGAGTGAGGAATTTTATAAAATTGGAAAGAGGAGGGTCATAGAAGGAGTTCTGATTGTGCATGACGACTGCTGGATGAAGCATTACTGCTACAGATGAGAACAACTTTATTTTACCAAGTTAAGTGGTGAACTTCACCTGGGCAAAGAAGTTGAAAGACTAAAGGGCTTCACGGGGCGACACCAGGCTGTCAAGATCATTGATGATTACATTGGTAGATGGCAGAGCCCAAATTTTGAACCTCCTCAATATCCATGCATTTCTGCACATATTACACAACCTAAAGAACATAATAAGTTGTTTTTAGTTCAACTTCCGGAAGAAACCTTGTTCGCAGACCCTAAATATTATAAGCTGGTAGCTGCTCTATTGTGTGAATTGTATGATGATGCCCCAGGGTAAGGACTCATCACTTCTAGTCTCCCTCAGCTTTTGGGCAGGTTCAATTTTATATACAAGTGAATTCCTCAGCAGTAGAGAAATAAAAGAAGCTGTCTCTATGAGCACAGCTATACACAGTGTACAGTAAATATGGTACAAGAAAAGTTTGGAGGTATTTTTGGTTTTATCTTGTTCCCAATCCCTGAAATGTTAGCGACTGTCCATTGTTTGAATAGTAAAGTTGATTTTTAAAAAGTAGATAGTGGTGTAACCAAATATGAAAATATTTAATTTACTTTTTGTGCTATTTATACATTTTTTAAATACAATAAAGAAAGTGGGCTTCAAAAAAAAAATTTTTTTTTAAGATTTTATTTATTTATTTGTCAGAGAGAGAGGGAGAGCGAGCCAGCACAGGCAGACAATGGCAGGCAGAGGCAGAGGGAGAAGCAGGCTCCCCGCCGAGCAAGGAGCCTGATGTGGGCCTCGATCCCAGGACGCTGGGATCATGACCCGAGCCGAAGGCAGCCGCCCAACCAAATGAGCCACCCAGGCGTCCCCCCAAAAAATTTTTCTAGCAAGCTATATCCTCTTTAGGTCTCAATGCTTCATATCGACCTTAACCAAATCTTATCATAACCTCACCGCAGTCTTGACTGTGCCTGTTTACATCTCATCCTTATTCTAGTCTTTTACTCTGATGTTTTGTTCTAATATATTGGGACCAATCAGGAGTCTCAAAGCGCTCACCAGCGTATGACTTCTCTTTCCTTTCCTTTTCCCTTTCCCCCTACCCCCCTTCCTTCCTTCCTCTTCTTTTCTTCCTTTCTATCTCCCTCCCCCACCCCCTGACTTCCTTCCAAAAAGCCCCATTTGTGTCATTGTTCTAGGTGGTACTTTACAAGGTTCAATCAAGACAAGAATCACCAGGGCCCTTGTTAAAATGCAGATTCTGATTTCAGTAGGTCTGGCTGGTGAGGCTAAAAATTCTGCATTTCTAATAAGCTCACAGGAGGTGCCAAAGCTACTGGTCTGTGGAGCATACTTGGAGTAGCAAGGCACTAGTTCTCAAAATCCCTTACAGCACTGTGACTACAGTTAAAAATATTACATTGGGGCGCCTGGGTGGCTCAGTGGGTTAAGCCACTGCCTTCGGCTCAGGTCATGATCTCAGGATCCTGGGATGGAGTCCCGCATTGGGATCTCTGCTCAGCAGGGAGCCTGCTTCCCTCTCTCTCTCTCTCTCTGCCTGCCTATCTGTCTACTGTGAACTCTCTCTGTCAAATAAATAAATAAAATCTTAAAAAATATATATTACATTGTATACTTGAAAAATGATGTGAGAGTAAAGTTTTAATGTTCTCACTATAACAACAAAATGGTAATTATGCAAGATAAAGGGTATGTTAACTAACCTTATTTTGGTAAACATTTCTCAATATACACATGTATCAAGTCATTACATTGTGCATGTTAAACTTATACAACGTTATATTATACGTCAGTTTTAGCTCAATAAAACTAGAAAAGAAACCCTTAGGATGCTTCAGTCCTTAGCATTTCTTTAAACAGCTAGACATAGCTAGACAAGAAATACAAGAAAAGACTTTGCCTGCTTCTGTTATTCTGCTACTATAATCTATTAACTATCCAGTAATAATGGTTAACAATTCCTGAAGACTCTCTTTCTACCATGCATTGTGCAAGGTGCAGTGATGGCTTTTATTATTTCCTTTAGTCTTTACCCTGTGCAGTAGGAATTATTATTTATTTTTTTAAAAGATGTATTTATTTATTTTAGAGAGAGAGATTGGAGAGTGTGTGCATGCATGTAAGCAGAGGGAGAGGCAGAGGGAGAGGGAGAATTATACTCCTACTGAGCAGGGAGCCCCAGAAGGGGCTTCATCCCAGGATCCTGAGATTATGACCTGAGCAGAAACCAAGAGTGAAAAGTTTAACTGCCTGAGCGCCACCCCCCCACCGGCACCCCAGAATTGTTACTTCTGTTTTACAGATGGGAAAACTGAGGCCTAGAGAGGCTGAATAACTTGTTCAAGGTCACATTAATTAGTTGATCCATGGCAGAGACAGGAATTGAACATAAGCAGTCTGGCCTAGGGTCTAAACTCTTCACACTCACTATCCTCTCTCTTTCATATGGTATTTACTGAGCCAAAATATAACAACATTTGGTTCTAAGGCAATAAATAGATCATTCTCTTGTTCATTCAATGTCCTTATAACTAGAAAAACTTAAAAGCTCTTTCCCAACCACTGGCAAAGCGTGAGATACAGGCAATTTATAAAAATACTCCGTATTGGGCGTCTGGTGGCTCAGTGGATTAATCCCCTGCCTTCAGCTCAGGTCGTGATCTCAGGGTCCTGGGATTGAGCCCCGCATCGGGCTCTCTGCTTTGGCGGGGAGCCTGCTTCCCTTCCTCTCTCTTTGCCTGCCTCTCTGCGTACTAGTGCTCTCTGTCTGTCTAAATAAATAAATAAATAAAAATAAAAATAAAAACTCTCTACTTTGCCTCAGGAAATGTCTGCTAGTTAAATTACCAGACCTCTAGGTAACTCACTACCACCTAGCCATGAGTCATCGCCTCTTCTTGTTTCCCCCACTCCTGCCACCTGCAGCTTCCACTGGCTTTGAAACTGTTCCCTTGGCTCCATGATGGGTGACTAAAGGCCACCTCTGGCCACTTCCCAGACCATACCCCCAGACCCATCCAGGTAAATTCTACCTTCTTCCACCAACCAAGAAGGAAAGATTAGACCCTAAGCTAGTTTGTGAGTCACAAAAATGAATTCAGACTTATTAATTTCTAGTCAGGAAGGGCTTTAACAAATCAGGGAGCATTTTGCTTAAGTGACCTCATCTCCTATTTGTACCCTTAATGGAGAAACTGAAATTGTCAAATCCGTGGGATATGTTGCCTCCTTTTGCGCACAAATAATTTATTTTAAGACTTTTCATGCCTTCAGGGTTCTCTTTTCTGGGTCACAAATGATAAAGCGCACAAAATTTTATTCATTTCTATCATGGTCCTGGAGATGTTAAAAATCATATTCTGCTTTTAATAGCTTCTCTATCAATACAGGTAGTAACCTCTTAACCAGCCTCCCGTCTCTAACTGCTATTCCTGCCAGTCTGTCTTAACTGTGGAACAATTCGCGTATGTGAGCTCTCATTTATTAAATGCAGACTACAGCTAAGTGCTTTGCAGAATATATACAGCATTAGCACTTTGTGGGATTCTTTGTGGTTTTGTATACTGATGACAATAATATGTCTTACATTCATGTAGTTCTTTATATTTTTCAAAGGGCTTTTTTGTGTTACCTCATTTAATCCAAAACTACCTTGCAAGAGAAGTAGAATAAATATTATTCTCTCTATTTTATAAGTAAAAAAAAATAAATCTTGAGTGTCATAGAGGTTAAGTGACTTGTTCTGGGTTAGACAACAAGTTTTGTCAGTGTGAGCTTAGAGTTGGGAGTTCCTTAACTCGCTGTACACTTTTTTTTTTCAATATAGAAAAATGCAAAACAAAACAAAATTTGTGCCAACCACCAACCCTTAATAAATGTTATCATTTTGTCATGGAAGGAAGAAGGAGATTGGAAGGAGGGAATAGTATTTCTGGCTGGCTGGTTCACAAAGGAGATAAAATTTTCTCTCACTCTTGAAGGATAGCTGAAATGTTAATGACCAGTAGGAAGAGGAATTGGTATAAACAACAGTGTGGGTATATGACCATCTATGAATATATAAGTTGGGTTTATGAGGCATTGGGTACAAAACTATGACTAGAGCAGGAAACTTAAGAAGAAAGTTAGAAGTAAGTGGATATCAGATGGTAGAGAATCTGGAATACCAGCCTAAGTAGTGTAAGATTGTTCATATTTGCATACTTGAATACTGACATATAGATGGTGCATATTACTTTTTGAGTCAGTCCATTATCTCAACAATAACCACCAGGCTTAATGCTAGGCAAATACAAAGGGTACTTGGCCTTGTGATCTTTCCACCTGAGGTCCTGCCCCCACTTCTAAACACTTGCTCAACCTTTGATCTGAATTACCATATTTGTATACATACAATGCAAGGGTAAGGCCACAAATCTCAAAGCTTGACCATTCTGTGTTGAGAAGTATTTGTAAGAAGTCTATCATGGTAATAAATAACTGAAATCCATTTTACCAGTTATATCAATTAGCCATAATTTTTTTTATTACAATCAAGCAATTGAACTTAAATATTAAGGAGAAATAAAACAATAATAGGATACTTTATGTGATCATATATGTCTTTTAAAAAAAGAAAAATAGGGATGCCTGGGTGGCTCAGACAGTTAGGCATCCGACTCTTGAGCTCAGTTCAGGTCTTGATGACAGGGTCGTGAGTTCAAGTTTGATGATAAACAATAGAAAAAAAGAAAAGAAAAGAAAAGAAAAAGCACATGGACTCTATGTACTATGGGACTCATTACTTTTAGCCCAGATACAACATCTTCTTGTTGCCTACCTCCATTCTTGGTGATGAGAAGTCCAGTTGAGAAAAGTAATAGTGGGATTCTGTAGAAATTTCTTGGTAAAAAGAATACTGAATTATGTTCCCTGGAACCTACTGACAACATTAGAATTTCTCAACCTTGACACTATTAGCACTGTGGGCCTAATAATTCTTTGTTAGGGCTGGGGTGGATGCTTTTCTGTGCATAGAGGACGTAGAACAGCATCCATGGCCTCTACCCACTAAGATGCCACTGTTAACCCCCTAGTTGTGAAATCCAAAAATGTCTCCAATAGTGCAAAATATCCTCTGGATGGCAAAATCCCCCCTCATTGAGAAGAACTGGACTACACTGCAGAATCTCAGAAGTATCTTAACAATAGGTTGGGGGGGGGGGGAAAAAAACCAAAGAAAATAAATAAACTAGCCTCTCTATTTCCCTAAGCTTCCCAGTGCATCAAGACTTTGCTATATAATCTCATTTGCCCAGGTAAACCTATCCAAACCAATCATGAGAAGGAAAAAAAAAGAAAAAAGATGACAGAAAATAAATCCCAGCTATGAACCAGTTAACTAACATTCCACACGAAGTTATAGACAATTTCCCCTAAGAAATTAAATTCCTTTACAAAAGTACCCTGAGGACTTTAACACAAATCACTCTTCTTACTTGAGACTATTTATCATTTTTTAGAGCTTATAAATTATACACACCAGCAACAATTTTATACACCAACAACCACAATAATCCAGACACAAAACAGAGCAGTTGAAGGGTACACTCGAACAAAGAGAGAAAGAGATGGGGGGAGGGGGCGGGAAAGGAACTAACCATGCTCTCCTTTAGAGCCCTCCCTCTCAGGGACATCGCTTTTCCTTTCTGTCCTCACTGTCTTAATAGATTTCATCTTCCTTTAAAAGACAAGTCACAATCTGTCCCTGAAGACAGCCGTTATCATTAAAACGCTCCGCTGGGGGCAGAGGGGCAACATTACTCAGTGTGAGACAGGACATGTGAGAGGATATGTGACACTTTTCCTTCAAGGCCAGCATTTTGGAGAACGGCGGGACTAAAACAGGACGCCCAGAGGTCAACCCTTCCAGCCTCTGGTTGAGGCTGCAGTCAACTCCCTCAATTTGCATTTCCAGAGTGGAGTTGTTTTCACATTTCACGCAATTAAAAGAGTGGAGACAGATCCCAGAGCAATAACATTCCTCTCCCAGTGATATCCTGTGCTCCCTTCAGTGCTTCTGATCTGAACATCACTTAAAATGATCAAAAATCAGATATTAGATACTCATCTGTGCAACACACAGAATATATCACTCCTGCCCTCCCACGTTGGGGGTGAAAAGAAACCAGAGGAAGGACACTTACTCACACAGTGGTCAACTTCCCTTGCAGCGCTTCTCTCCCCATTATTTTGAGTAGTAACCTACATATCACAATTAAGCTGCACACCATCCAAGCAACTCAATAGATAGAAAATGAAGTAATTACAGTATTTAGAGCTGGAAGGCACCTTGAAACATCTCTATTTCCAAACTCGTTTAACAGAAAGGGAAAGCCAGAGCTAGAAAGGTAAAATGACACTGCCCAAGGCCATTCGGCTCATCAGTGACCTGTGAGAACCAGAGCTCCTGTTTTCTGACTCTGGAATGCTCTGACATTACTGCTCCTTCTCAGGAGCAGTAACAGAAAACCCAACTCACAAAGGTACCAGAAGGGGGAAAAAAAAAAAAAAACTGTGAGTTCTCATAACTAAACAAATCAGAGATAGTGTTTGGTTTTATGAAACTGTCCAGCAGCCATTCTGCTTCCTAGTACCACCCCAATTCCCTTTGAGTCATCTGTATGTCTCCTATTCTCAGCCATGTGGCTTGGGTGGATTTGGCCTCACTCTCAGCCCCATGCATCCTCCTTTTAGATTCACATTTAGCTATAAACCCTGCGCAGTAGATGAATTTATCAGATTGCTTTCCTTCCAATAAAGAGAAATAGGACCATCAGGAAAGCAGGCACATTGAAGGTAGGATTGGAACTGGGGGCCCCAAATATAAACCTTTCTTTTGTTTTTGAAGCTGATGCTAAGAAGTTTTACTATTATATCACCCAAGAGGCTTATGAGAGTTTACAACTAGAAAAGCCCAAGACTTTCCACCAGATATCACGGGTAACTGCTGTGGAATATAACTCCAACTGACCAAGTCAAAGTCCCCTGGATCCAACCAGGAATTAACAAGAGAGGTCTCGGACTACTCTACCAAACAACAGAACATTGTGCTTATATTCCAAGCCACTTCAGGTAAACACTCTAATCTTAAATGAAATCCCACTTGTGCTGAAAATCAATGACTCCGTTTATTACTAGTTAGGAGTTTATGCTGCTCAGGTTATTGCCAGGAGGAGGATCAGGCCTCCCTTTATATCTTTATTTTTAAAAAATATTATCCAAGTAATAAGAACAATTATATTTTATATTTTTTAACCTAAGGATCATATTTGACTAGCATTTTTATACTTTCTAGAACCTAACATAACTGAAAAAGACCAATACCATATGATTTCACTTATATGTGGAATCTGAAAAGCAAAACACATGAACAAACAAAGCAAAACAAAACAAATAGACTCCTAGGGGTGCCTGGGTGGCTCAGTGGGTTAAAGCCTCTGCCTTCGGCTCAGGTCATGATCCCAGAGTCCTGGGATAGAGCCCCGCATCAGGCTCTGTGCTCAGTGGGGAGCCTGCTTCCTCTCTCTCTCTGCCTCATCTTTTCACCTATAATAAAATGATCTCTGCCTACTTGTGACCTCTGTCGAATAAATAAAATCTTAAAAAACAACAACAACAACAAAAACAAATAGACTCCTAGATAACAGAAAACAATATGATGGTTGCAAGAAGGGGGTGGGGGGGTGGGGCATGAGGAAATGGGTAAAAGTGGGGAAAGGGATTAAAAGGTACAAGCTTCCAGTTATGAAATAAATAAAGCACAGGGATGCAATGTACAGCATGGGGAATATAGTCAATAATATCATAACAAGTTTGTATGGTGGCACATGGCAGCTAGATTTATAATGTGATCACTTCCTAATGTATCTAAATATTGAATCACTATGTTGTACACCTAAAACTAATATATGCCTACTACACTTCCGTTTAAAAAAAAAAAAACCCTATTATATGTCATCTCATTTGATCCTCATAGGTATAATTTATTCACATTTTATAGATGAGGATAACTGAACCACATTGGCTCAAAGTGATTAACCAGTAAAAGAATGGTAGAACCAGGACTCATGACATAGGATTAAATTAACATTTAAGTTACTAGACTTTCGATAAGTAAGTTAATCTCTAAAAAAGAAAAACACGCATTTACTGAATACGATGCAAAGAGTAAGTGTCCTTTATTTTTCTTGCAATGGCTCGAAATATGTAATTCTCCTTCTCTGTCTTCAAAGCTTTGAAAGTTTATCTAATCTTCATAAAGACATAGATCCTAAAGCAGGCACAAAGAAATGCTTTTGAAGTAGCATGATGTTGTTGAGAACTTCTGACAGATTCATTCAAATTTCATGAAACTCTGGCTTGGTGTTCCTGATCCTGCTAGAGGGTTTGCTGCGGCAACCTGTGTGTATGTGCATGTGCGTGCATGCAAATGCATGTAATGTAAATTTTTAAAAACACACATGTAATGTAAATAAAAATGTAAAATAACAGAAAGGCAACATGTGATAGACCATGCTATGAAAATGAAAGGCTGAAAACTGCACTTATTTTTTAATGGTACTATTGACTTCAGATTGGGATTCATCATTTACATAGCCACTTAGGTCAGCTGACGTTCGAAGTGATTTCTAAGCTAGGATATTTACACTGCCTCTTACTCCTCTTTCTACTAAAAATGAATAAGCATTTTGAACAATAACAATGATCTTTTGTCTGTGAATCTGGAGACACTTTTTAAATCCCATGATCTGAGAAGCAGCGCTGAGTCCATCCAGAGGTGTTTTATTCTGTCATCCAGATATTCATTTACCTGGATCTGCTTTTTTCATTTATTTTTACAATCATTAGTGATGAGGAAATTTGGCCACTCCATTGAAGTTTCAGAAGACTTAGTGAAAGGTTTTGAATTACTTCCCAATTCATGCTGGAAAGATCCAGAAAGGCAGCAGAGGCTAGCAGCAGCCAATTCCTGGAGCAGGGAAATGGAAGAGCTGTTTTAGGCATGGTCATGGGAAGAGATAGGAGGAGATTGGGGTGTGAGGACTAGACATCTCTTCCCAACCCACCCGTGCTTCAAATGGGCCAGCTCCCCGTCTGTTGTATATGTTGGGATTTTGGTTAAGAATTATTATGCTAATCTCTGGTTCCAAAGACACACCAAAAAAGCTTTGAAGAATTTGAGAGCCATTCAGACAAAATGACTTGGCCCATATTACATAGTCCCAGCAAAATAAGCATCCCAGCCCATGTCCCAGCACTGTTCTTGTCAGGAATCCACATCCTCCTGACTTCCTACCTCTAATCTCATTTCATCCTCACAGCAATCAGGCAAAGTAGATAATATTAACCTTATTATATAGATGCAAAACTAAAGCCCAGAAGTTCAGATTATCTTAGCTATCTAGACTAAGGTTGGAATACCTACCTCTCCTGACTCCAAATTCCCACATTGTTAACAGGACACTCGTACTGTGTCTCAACACAAAAGACAGTGGGTTATTGTTGTTGTTTTTTAAATCTCCTTTTCCTATTTTAATTTAAATTGTCTTCTGCAGACACCACCTTGTCTCTTCTGAAATGTTCTTTGTCTTTTATCTTTGCTTCCCTTTCTTCCCTATTAAACTGATTGTGTCTGTGGTGCCCTTCGAAGATGACCTCTGCCTGGCACAGAAAGCCATCCAACAGGCCATTTGTCACACCTCATCTCTTCTCTTTTATGAAAGGGACAAAAGGCTGTCTTTGAGCCCCCTTTGGAAGTGTTTTCATGCTAATCCAAGAATTACTGTTGTGTTTGTTTTCTAGCTGGTGCAGTGTGAAGCCATTCATGGGACCGCATGGACCTTGTCTAGTCACATTCCAGGCCATTCTTGGAACATTTTGGGGAAACGCATCATCGCTCTGCTGGTGGGAGACAAGTCTGTGTCCCTGCCTGAGGCTGACAGCCAATGCATCTACGCCCTTGATTGCCCACGAAAACATCTCCTGCCATCTCTGCCAGGCAGCCCAGTACACACACAGGGACAGGGGAGCAGAATTAAATGTTCATCAAAAAAAGAGGAAAAAAGACAGGAACAAAACAACAACCTCCTAAATGTGTATCTCTCTACAAAATAAGGAAAGAAAATGAACTGAACAGTTTAGTTAAGGAAAGACAAACTTCTCCCAAACAACCTGAGTTGTTATGGGGTAACAGAAATAGACCCAGAATGGGAATTGGGAGACATGAACACTAATTCTGATTCTGCCACTAACTAGCTGTGTAACTTCGAGCACATTCTTTTATTTTGTCCTTATAAAATGGGGCTAATATTTCAAACCCCATGAGGATTAAATGAAATATTGTTCACTGAAAATTGATAAACAAGAAGCCAAACCAATAGCCATTGCTTTTGCTCTGCCTTCCAGGTCTCAATCCCTCAATCTTTAAAATGAAAATAGAACTATGTCCCCCCAAGCCAACTGCATATCTGAAATACCTAGGGAGTATTTTTAAAAAAAAATCTTATTTGGGGGCCTCACTAAAATCTTGAGCATTAGAGCCCAAGAATATGCTTTTGTTTTAATTCACCAGGTTATTTGAATGCAACCTGCCCAGAACTGGTTTTTGGATCTCCTGGACTATCTAATGAAGGCCACTAGCTCAGTGTTTTGTGATTCTCAAGACAAAACAAGGGCACCTGGTTGGCTTAGTTGGTTAACCACCTGCCTTTGGCTCAGATCCTGATCTTAGGGTCCTGGGATTGAGCCCCTGTAGGGCTCTCAGCTCAGCAGAGAACCTGCTTCTCTCCTCTCCACTCATGTTCTCTCTCACTATCTCTGTCCCTCTCAAATAAATAGAGCTTTAAAAAAAAAAGGGGGGGGGGATGCCTGAGTGGCTCAGCTGGTTAGGCGGCTGCCTTCAGCTCAGGTCATGATCCCAGCGTTCTGGGATCGAGTCCCACATCGGGCTCCTTGCTCAGCAGGGAGCCTGCTTCTCTCTGTCTCTTTCTGCCACTCTGTCTGCATGTTCTCGCTCCCTCTCTCTCTGAAAAATAAATAAATAAAATCTTTAAAAAACAAACAAACAAAAAAACCAGCTGATGGGAGCTAAAATTGCCTATAATTTCACCATTAAAGATTCTGTTTTTTGAGTTATAAAAACCTTATTTTCAAAAGTCCCTTATTAAAAGGTAAATATTCTTGCTAGAGGCAATATCCTAATTCAGGCAGTTTATTTGTTGACCCTTGTCAACTATACTAACCGATTAAGAGCATACTTAACATAGTGGAATATAACAAATGCCTCTCTGTGTGTGATGGTGGAATTTTCTAAATGTCTTTATTTTCAAATATGGCAACTGAGCCCCAGAGAGCTTATAAGTAGAATGATCATATAATTTTCATCCAAAATGAGAGTAAAAGGAGGATTACTGATAGTCACATTAGACATAAACCAGGGCATACACAAATATTTGTTCCCTGTAGTTAAGGAAGGGATTGTCTACATAACAAAGAAGATTAACATTTGAGAGAGAGAGACTACAAATACTAAAAAATGGGACTAGAACTTCAGCCTCCAGACTTCTTCACTGACCCATGTCACAACCTATGTGATTCAAATTTATTTCACTTTGGGTCCATGTTCACACTTATTTCTCAGAAACAAGCTAAGAATACATACCTTTCTCTTCTACTTCTTTCCTATCTCTGTATTCCAGTTGGCCCATTTTGGGGCTTGGACTCCATCACATCTGTGACATTCCATTGACAGAGAATTCGCTAAGAGTCGAAGGTGCTCTCCTTTAGATAAGCAAAGATTCCTGCTACTCAAGATCGGCAGAAGCACCTGTGAATATTGGGACTCTACCCAGATCCTGAGAAATATCCCCATCTGAAGACAAATGTTCTTGAGGTGGTTGCATCACTTTGACAGTTGTGTATTAACTGCCCAGAGACTTTGTGCTTTGTCCCTCTGATTCCCGTCAGCGGTGCCTTAACTGAACCCAAGCAGTCAATCTGTCAATACCCACCAGGCAGCAGGAAAAATGTCTCTTTCCAATATTAGATTTTCTAATATCGCTTGTCTAACAAAGGTTATTTCACTCTGGCTTTATTTCTGGGAGATGACTCCTGGGTTGGTAATGACCCTTTTCTTATACCCCTAAATCTCAGTTAGCCATATTAACAGGTACTATACTCCAGGGTTGGGATTTAAAAATAAATAAATAAAAACCTGTTTTTCAGTTCCCCTTCATGCTCAAAAGGAAATTTGTAAATTGTCAACTTGACTTAATTTTTCCTCCGGACTCACACCTATTTGCTGTAATAAGAATTTCCCCCCTGGGCTTCACTCATCTGCAGCATGTGGCAGGAAAAAGGGGGATTAGGATTGTATTTGTCGACTTTTCCAAGCGGATTTTCTTTCACCAAGTCTGCTATCAGTTCATCTGCTGAAATAGCATTTTAATGTGTTACCTACCGGTCGAGTATGTTCTGTTAAGTTAACTTCTGCCTCTCCTGTGTTTTCTGATGCTGTTTACCATTATTTTTTCCCATTGTTATCAAACTTTTTTTTTTTTTTTAATACAAATGTGGTTTGTGCTATTTTGACCATGTCTCGATTTCTGCAATACATTAGTTGAAAAGAAAAAAGGGGAGGGTGTAGAGAAGGCAGCAAACTGGGTCCTCTCCTGCTGGAAAGACTCTTTTAATGAGTTTTATTCTGTAGATGGGGAGATGCTCTTAACCTCCCTGGCCCAGTAAGATGCGATTTCTTGACACTGAGCGTATTGCAAATGCATTTTTATCAGAGCTGTATAAGGTGGACACCGAGGGAATTTCTCCAGTATTTAACAAAGCCAACTATTTGCAACTCAAAGTAACGCTTTGTTTACCCTTCCTCTTTGTCCTGGGCATGGTATTATTCTAGAGGCATTGCTTCTCCCTTGCAAACTGTCAGTGGCCAAGGGTACTTTTCAGTCTGTTTGGGATCATAATTGGCAAAAATGTCTGCTCAGTAGTGAAACAGAGGTAAAGGTCAGACACAACCCAGTGGGGGCCATTCTCCAGTTTGCATGACACAGACACCAAAGTACCTTGCCCATTCTCCAAAGTTCACAGACCCTTCTCCGTATTCCAGGGACACAGCCTTTCCTCCCTGCCAGATAATTAGCAGCAGCAGCGAGCCCAGCCAACTTGTCACTGGGCACTCAATAGTGCTCCTTTCCTCCAAGCTCATTTCCTTGGAAGGTGAGAGCCATTATCGTAAAGAGGGATATTGTAAATTCTGTTCCTTCTGCTACACGGTGGCTCTGAACAGAGAAATTTGTGTTTTCTGCCAGGAAGAAGAATAACATTTATTTAATGGATGCTGAGCAAAAGGTATTCACATTTCATGCTTCGGGGCTTAAGCCGATCCTCGATCAGTAGGGAACTTTTCCAGGCTCCGAATTGTACAACTGGGTAAGTGCTTAGTGCTAACAACCCTTCTGTCCCCATCCAGGCATGGTCTGAGGTCACCATCTCAGGGGTGCCCCCACATTCCCTCAGCTCCTAAATTTGTTCACAAACCATGCTTTACATCCCTGCTTCTGCCAGCTTCTCCTACAAACTTAAACCTGTTGGTATTTTTTATAGACAGCTCTGCTCCACTGAATTCCAGTTCTGCTTCACCAGCATCCCAGACCCTTGAAGGGAATCCTCTACAGTGTTAGAGCTATAATACATGAGTGTTTCCTCCGTCAGCTTTGGGGACAGCTGAAAACCAAGAGGACAGGAGAAAGAGGGCAGCTTTTAAGCTAGAAAGATCAATCCAGGTTTAACTCCTCTTCGCACCTTAAGTAACTGGGTAATCATAAATTGCTTTATCTCATTGACAGTCAGTTTCCTCACCTGAAAAAAGGAATAATAAATCTTGCCTTGCAGCACTGTTGCAGGGACCAGGTAAAGTCACATGTAGATACGTGATCGACAGAGGACAGAAGTTGGATCACGTCTCCCTTCTCTCAGGGGACTGCAATCTAGTCTGCCTCTAACACTAACTTGCTAAGTAACTTCTGGCAAGTCATTCAAATTCTCTGTGAGTTCATCTTCAAAATGAGGAAGAGAAAAACCTCCATACTGCCTTCCCTGCAGGATTATTATAAGGATTAAATGAAATATTCATTAAAACAGAAATTTCTACAATGTAAAAAGAAATGTGGCCAAGAAATAAGGTGTTAGTATTATACTCAGGCTTACTTTTATTATCTTCAAGTTCTAGAAATTGTATGTTTTAAAATATCATCCACAATTAAATAGACCCATCTAAAAATAGAATGATATCTTTTAATCACATATAGATAAAAGCCACAATGCTCTGATGGTGGAAGAGCTGACATAATCTTGTGTCTTGAGAATAGGTTTGCTCTCAGAGCTGGGACAAGAGATTCCTGGTGGCTTGGTCTCTACATAAAATGAATAAGAACTGGGCCATTTTATTGTCTCATAATTAGGTGAAAGCCTTACATGTAAACCCATGAAGCACATAACAGACATTCACTAACTATCAGATTTCAGCAGTTCATGGTATGCCAGTCAGTGTTGGCCTTTCTCCTCACTCCCACTGCTGGCGCCTTGACCCTCTCCACCCTTCCTTCCCATACATTCTGCCCCTCCTCCCCCTCTGTTCCCAGGGCTATCTGGACTTGAGAAAGGCAATAACCAAGCACTTCCAGTTGTGCCTTCAATCCTTGCTGCTAATCTTCCCCAGGCATAAGTTCCCAGGCTCCTAGCTAAGGTTGTGGGAGATTCTGCTTTGTTCGTTCTCTAGCCCTTTTTCACTTGTGTCCACAGAGTTTTCTTCTCCATTCTCAAGACTCCTCACTACTCCCTACTTGACCTCAGATCTTCCATGATTTAAGACTCTTCTGTTTGCAAATAACAAAAACCATCTCAGTCTACCTTGTGAAATAACATTTGTGGAATACTCTGGGAGAACACAGAAGGACCACAGAACCCAGGGCTTGAATCATGCTGGGCTCCTCTCCACCCATGCCTCTTCCTCATTGCTTGGTTTCTCCGCACTGGGCTCTTTGTTTCCTCAGTCCATGTGAGAACTGACAGCCTTGGAGAGTGTAATACACAAATCAAGCTACCAGGAAAGAATAAATCACTCCTGGAGCCCAACTGCAAATTGAGAGATAATGAAGACTAATTAGTCTGACCTAGGTCATGGGCTCACCACTGATTTAAACAACAATAAAAAAGGGGGGAGTCATTTGTTGATCAAAATTTAGGGAATAGCAAGTCACTGTGAGCTGGATACTCCAAAAGTGTCCACTTCACATGGAATGGTGGTCTTCAGCATTGGCCTCTCCTCCTATTCCAGCCCCATTAAGTGATACCTTCCACTGAGCCCTCCAGAGCCTAAACCCCACCACCTGCCCATGCCAATGGTATGGCCTCTTCCCATGGCTTTGCTTGCCATAGAAGACAGTTGCATGTGGTGTTTGATACTGAGTTCCCTCTGGTATCTGCCTACACTGGGCAATGCTGCTACTTCTGCTATGCCACCCTAGCCCCACTAGAAGGCATAGCCCTTCTGCAAGGTCTCATCACATCCAGTAGGCACTGAGGCAGCTTTGGCTGGGTTCCATTGCTCCAACTATAGTGCCCACATTTGTTGTACATTGTGGACAAGTCTAAGAAGTACTTTCCACAAGGCTGGGCCATTGTTCAGAGGCCATTGTCTCTACAGTTCCCCTTCTATTACCTGCACTTCCCACCAGGTACCTTTACTGGTACAGGGATTTTTTAAAGAGCCAAAACACTGTGTGGGATGGGGGTGGGTGGTGGGAGGTTGATAGAGAGAAGGGGACTAGAAAAAGAAAGGCTTCTAGACTTCTATTTCATTCTTGTATCAAAGTCTGTTAGTGGGTTTTCATACCACCTGTGTTACAGAGATTTAGATGGAACCACCCTTTCCTTTATGACCTTTAGCATCATTCCAAACACAAGGCTTTGCCAATATGCCTAGTTTCTTCATCCCTTAACACGAGTTTTCTGCTAAGAGACTGCTTAGCTTTCACAAAATTCATGCTGACATATCCTCAAATCCAGTTGTTTAATAGGCATAGACATGTAGAAATCTCATCTTGAACTGGGATCTTACCAGGATCATAATTAAAAAGAAATGTCTGTGGATTAGTTGTGAAGCTAAAATTTAACTTAAAAGGATCTTCTTTTATTTGAGATGAGTAGAATTACCATCCTTGATGAATCTCATTGTTTGGTCAACTAGGATTTTTTTTTTTTTTTTAATAAATCAAGAGCAGTCTCTTATAAGGAGGAAGTTGTTTCTAAGCTTCACATTCTTTGTATTAAAACTTGCTTTGTGTTGAAATTGTATGACAATAGATCTGCCAGACATTAGAGTAGTTGGAAACTGGTTATATCCGTAGTCAGGTCAAATGAAAAGCTGGTTCACCGATGGTCTCCAAGTGAGGGAATATGATGGTGGGTTGGGTGAGGCTATGGCAAGGAAGGAAGGAGAGAGAGGAGAGAGAGGCAGTAGTTGGAAGCTGCTGTAAAATGTTGCTGAGGACATCGTCCTGCGTTCCTTCTCCCTGAATCCCCTGGAAGAACTGACAACTGCCTGGCCTTTACAAAATGAAATTGACATTTGCAGGCTTAGGTTCAACAGAAACCGAAAAGGGAGGGGTGGAGGATGCTGTAGGCTACCCAGTTCCCTGGATCCAGGGCAGTAGGCCCATAACTCTGCTGTGAGTGATGGGTCAATATCCAATAACTCCAAATCAAAAGCTGAAGTCTTCTTGAGTCAGCAGAGCTGAAGCCTCCTTCAGGGGATAAGAATACAGCACCGGCCCTTCTGACAGAGCTGGAGTTGCCAGTAGCCTTTAATCTAAGGAAACCACAGGCAAAGCAAACTTGGCATATTACTTCTCCAACATTAATTAACACCCTTAAGTTTAAAGGGGGAAAAATAATAATACTCTTGAGAGGGCAGTTAGAGCTCAAACTCAGCTCATTTGGATTCAGCACACAAAGTCTCTGGGGAGGGGATGGATGGGCAAAGAACAGAGCCAGGCTTGGAGTGGCAGAGAGATTATTTTCAGGTCAACTGAACAGTGGCTCTCAGAAGCAGGCCATTGTTTGAATTCCGTTTCATGATATTGATCACGAGTCATCCTTAGTAGTTCTTCACCTTTTTGGTCAGGCTCTGCCTGTCCTATTGGAAATAGGATACAATACGTCCTGGAGCTCTACTAAAAGTGTTCTTTTCTTAAATGCAATGAGCCCATTGGTGGTGTGGGGGGGAGTCAAAAATCAGACACAGTTTTAAAAAACATTTTTATTAGGTTATTATCTAGTTAAAGAAAATTAGCTATTTTTATTTCCACTGACTAGAAATCAAAGATGTATCAACAAATGAAAAAAAATCATAGAACAATATATACTGTTTGCTATTTATGTGGATGTTAAAGACGTACAAACAAATTCTTTTTAAAATGAGCTGAGGACGCACACATCAAATTCACAATAGTGGTTCCACATGGTAAGGAGGACAAAGGACCAGAACTGAAAATTAAAAAGGACCAGGTGGGCAAAGAAACTTTATTTTGCCATTCTAATTTTTCTCTTTGAAAAGAATTAAAATTCATAAACCACTTGTATAATTATTTATAGAGAAAAAAATCAGTATAGTATTCTGTATTATTTAAATTCCTAAAGTTCAAACAAGGAGTTGCTATCAGATGGTTATTGTTTCTATCTGCTTTGCATTGGAAGATGACTTTTTAAGAACAGTTCTTAGACAAAAGATACTGGACTCCTGAAATTACATTGAAATGCTTCCTAAGTTCTGATATAGACACAGGTATGAGCTTGGTTCCCTTAGTCATGCAGTGAGGCAGCAGAACTCAGGCTCTGTGAAAGGAACCATTACTACTTCTTAAACCTCTTAACCTCGACCCTCAGTCGAGAAACCCATTGGCTTGAATTTATTGA
The DNA here is from genome assembly GCF_030435805.1 of Mustela lutreola. Lineage (NCBI taxonomy): Eukaryota > Metazoa > Chordata > Mammalia > Carnivora > Mustelidae > Mustela > Mustela lutreola. The sequence continues at coordinate 31,074,489 of NC_081300.1, read as the reverse complement.
AGAGCTCTACTTCCTTTTATTTTTATACACTTTAAACATTTATGCATTTTACCATTATTGCATATGTAGCCCATTTTTAAAAGATTTATTTAGTTATTCATAAGAGGCAGAGAGAGACAGAAGCAGAGGGAGAAGTAGGCTCCCCACGGAGCAGAGAGCTCAATGTGGAACTCGATCCCAGGATCCTGGGATCATGATCTGAGCTGAAGTCAGATGCCTAACTGACTGAGGCACCCAGGTGCCCCTGTGTAACACATTTTAAAACAGTGATCTAAAATATTTTTGAATATTTATGTAAACATTTAAAATTGCAAACAATTTAAAATTGTATTTCATTTTCCAGTTACAAAGTACTGTTGCATATTATTTATCATCATATACTTTGTAAGGTGCTAGGTTTGGCATCATTTTACCATTTTGCAAATGAGAAAATGATGCCTCAAAGGAGGCAGTAACTCCTTCTAAATCATACCAATAACAATAAAAACTATAATAAGAGTTTAAGTCTAATTCTTAGCTGTCCGTCTATTAATTCATTCAATGAACATTTGTTAAGCTCCTACTAAATAGATTCTTTTCTAGAATTATTTTCAGTGCTTTTCGTAACTGTGTTTCCATTTTGCATGCCTTATCCTCTACCTCATCTTCCCAATAGAAGGATATTTCCATAGTTCCAAGACATAAACTTTTCATACCCCATGGGGCTTAGCACAGTTCTTTGTATAAGAAAACAATCAGTGTTGCTTAACAGATTTACTGATGATTATTCAATAGGTATAAAAGCCTAGATATGAAAGGTTAACCCACAGAGTTCTAATTATGTTAAGGAGACAGAACCATACCACATATGTCCCAATCTGCCCCACACATGTATTGAAGATGGTAAAGCCAATAGCTGGGCAGAAACTTCAGAGAATATCCTCCATGCCTATGTTACTGTTCTAAGCTTCTCGGTTTCATTCCCAATTATAACCTGTTATATAACATTGAGAATGTAATCAGGTAAGACCTTCTGGTTAGGAAAAAAAAGTTAAAGAACACAGAATTGTCATCTATCAACTTGTTTTTATTGAAATCCTATTATGTGCACAATGTTTTGGATGATACTATGAATAAACAGAGTAAAATACATGGACACTTTCTTTTTCCACTATGTGAACTACACTTTACAGTTTATATATGCTATCTCATTTGGAACTTTATAGTCCAGTATGGCTGTTATATACTTGAGCTCGGAGCCACAACCTAAATTCAAATCCCGGCTCTACCACTTTCCAGCTGTGTGACCTCAGGCAATTTGCTTAATCTTGCCAAGCCTCAATTTCCTCATTTGTACAGCAGTGATAATAGGGTTCTTGGGAAGATTAAAAGAGATAATTCATGTAAAGCACTTAGCACAGTATCTGGCACAGAGTAAGCCCTCAGTAAATGTTAGCTATTTCTATTATCATCTTTACAACCACCCTGTGAGGTAGATAAGGCACACATTATTTATACATTAAAGAGAAAAACTGGGGTGGAGAAAAATTAGATTAGTTGCAAAGGGTGACAGCTAGTAAAGGCCATGTACTTCAAGCATTCTCTCTCAAGTCCCGTGCTTGCCCCCTATCACACTGTCCCTCTGACAGTAGGGGTGAGAGAAAAAAAATTTATCAACATAGGGAAAAGTACAAACGTGGAAGGCAGTTGAAAAAAAAAAAAAAGACTGTCCTTGCTGGCTGAGCTCTTCTTCACTTTAATTGACATCTGATCTGTTATTTACTAGCAGATGAACATATACTTGGTATTATGAAGTTCTTTCCAGTTAAGCTTATTTTTTTTTAATCTAGGCCAGTTTTCTATATTTTAATCTTATGCAGACTTGGATTTTTGACACCATGCTGTGCTTTTGGATTGAACTGAATAATACAAACATGTATTCAAGGTATAAACATTATTCACTGATGTGCCTAGAGGACTTAGGTCAGAGGCAGAATTTATCTCCAGTCCTACTACAGCACTTAGACCTGTTTACCATACTTCAGTAAATATCAGATCACAAATTGCTGGGCCCATCTCATAGATTCTGACTCAGTAGGTCTAAGGTGAATCGTAAGAATTTGCATTTCTAACAAATTCTCAGTTTGCTTTTGGTCTGGAGATCATGCCTTGAGTACTGCCCTATATCATTGTTTCCCAAAACATAGTCCCCAGACAATTGGTACCCAATCATCTTAAGGGATCATCAAAATGCAGTTTCTAAAGTCCCACTCTGAATTTACTATATAGACTTCTCTTTGGATAGGTTGTGGGAACCTGCATTGTCACAGGTATCCCCAATGAATTTTAAGTCTCTGACAGTTTCAGAACCACTAATTTAAATTCTGAATCTTTTCATGAGCTAAATATCACTGTTGAATGCCCAGGACCTAACAGAGTGCTTGTCCTATGGTAGCTACACAATAAATGTTTTTAATTGAAATATATCTCCCCTTTGCATCTTGTCCTGTATCCACCCACTGCTGCCTTTCCAGGAACAGCTCTCTACTCTGAATCCCCACTTTACTGCCACACCTACCCAGTCAACAGGTACAATTCATTGTCTTAGAACAGCTTTTTTATTGTCATTTGAATTACTTTCTCAAACTGTTACTAGACCTTATACAGATCCTTTTATTCAATGGGACTATAAGCTCCCTGAGGAAAATGACTAGGACCCTGCTACTTCCATTCACAGAACCTTAATCCCAGTCAATGCATTGTCATTTCACCCCAAAATAAAATATTCATCTTGTTTTAAATTTTATTTCCTTGAATTAAAAACCTATGTTCTTATAAATTCAGTAATTTAATCGAGCACCTACTAGATGCCAGACCCTTACCAAGACTGTAGGCTTTCAATTAACATATATAGAAATAATCAGTAAGTTAATATTTAGCAAATACTAATCCTCTGTCATTTTTTGTCTTCCCTATCACCACACACACACACACACACACACACACACTTCTAGGAAGCTGACAGTATTCACTAATAGGTGAAAGGGGGCAAAGCTCTGATAACAAAGTGATTTCTCAGGAGAGACCAGGGAGTTTATCCCACTGAATATCTATGCAATTCTCTTCCCACCTCACCCTAGAGAAAGAAGAAAGCCATTCTTGTTGCCCCTTCCGATCTGATGAGAGACACTTTCATATCCCCCATATTCAGTCCTTGCTTTATCATATCACACTACATTGTTTTTTCACTGTGTGGCAGGGAAATGTTATAATCAGTTTTATGGAAGTCTCTCCCAGAATCAAGTAGCTGTAGGCAAGATTGGCTGGCAGCACGACTCAGACATTTACAGATGTGGATCTAGCTGTGCAGGAGGAAAAAGCAATTTAAAGAGACATTGTCAAGTTAGAGAGGCCTAAATATTTCATCTTTAATTTCGTAATTAGTAGCTTGAAATGTATCCAATTAGAAATATTTTCATAAATATTTCAAAGAGAGAAACAAAGAGTTTTTTTAATCCCTAGAATTAATCCCCAAATGATAAAGCCAGAGAAAGGTAAAGGGCAATTAATAATTGTCTTCCAATAAGTATAAGTTTATCGCTGGAGGAAGTCTTTTTTTTTTTTTAAGATTTTATTTTTTTATTTGACAGAGAGAGATCACAAGTAGGCAGAGAGGCAGGCAGAGAGAGAGAGAGAGGAGGAAGCAGGCTTCCTGCTGAGCAGAGAGCCTGATGCAGGACTCAATCCCAGGACCCTGAGATCATGACCTGAGCCGAAGGCAGCGGCTTAACCCACTGAGCCACCCAGGAGCCCCGCTGGAGGAAGTCTTAAAGATCAGCAGTCCAACCCCCTCCTGGGACAAAGCCAAGGCAAGATTTTGTTGCATGGATTAGGTAAAATGTTAATGGCCTGGACTGTTAGAAGCCTAAAACAGAAAGTGTACTTTATAACTGAGAGAAATTGGGCAAAATAATCATCAGAGTCACACAGCCAGACCCCAGTCTCCCAGGCTTGTATCCTCCTACTCCCCCTACTGCCTCCTGGGAAAGACTCCCACGTTCCAGCCAACTTAGAAAAAGAAGCAGTCTGTCTCCATAAAGGATTTCATCTAGATATAAAAACCCCATTTCCCATGGTAAACTTGGCTACAGGGAATCTCTCCTACATCCTCCTATTTTTCTTTAAAAGGCAGGAATGATGGCCGTGCCACATTCATACTTTGGCAAATGCCTGTGATGTGCAGTTTATGAGAACTAAAGTACTTTTGTGTGTTGAAACCTCTCTATCATTTGCCTATCATGGTGTCTAAGGTTCTTACCATTAGAAAATTGTTCCCCAAAACACTAAAATGTAAAGTATTTTGTCTTCAGAAAACTAATGCTACTTAGTATAACGCTACTTCCAGGAAAGTCTAACACTATGTAAAGTATTTTGTCTTCAGAAAACTAATGCTACTTAGTATAACGCTACTTCCAGGAAAGTCTAACACGTGAATCAGGTAGCAGTTATTAATGCATGGGCATAGTAGGTCCCTGAAGAAATCGAACATACAACCCATGCTTGGAAGAGTAGAATCTGAAGCCATGGGTGCTGCCTAGGGCAGGCAAACAAAGGTGACATAAGGGTGAGTTCTATTAAAGTCAGATTACAACTAGAGGAGAGCAAGTAGTTGAATTACTGAAGGGAAAAAGGTAAAAAAGGACACAAAACATAAGCTGCCTTATTTCCTTATTTGAGCGACAGTTGACTTTGGATGGTCCCCAAGAAAAACATAGGCTAATATAAGCTTAATAACTCTTTCAGCAAGTATTAATTATATACCTATTCTGTGTTAAATTCTGCTATGAAGTGTAGAAGGGAACTTAAGGTATATGTTTATTCTTTTTTTTTTTTTTTCCTGAAGATCTATTTATTTATTTGGGGGAGAGGGGCAGAGGGAGAAGTAGAAAGAGAATCTCAGGCAGACTGCCTACTAAGCATGGAGCCTAATACAGGGTTCATCCCATAGCGATGAGACGTGACCTGAAGCAAAATCAAGAGTCTGATGCTTAATGGACTGAGCCATGCAGCCACTCAGTGTGTTTCTTTCCTTCAAGGGACAGCAAATGAATAGAGACAAGTTTGACAGAAACCTTAACAACAGAAGAAACACAATGGCTATGGTTTAGAAGTGTGGCCAACCAACAGTCATTGAACCTGATAAACCCAAGGCAGCACAGGTATGAGGGAAGTCTTGTTGCTGCACTTTTAGCTTAGTAGAGAACATGGCCTTTGTACACAGATAACCCTACTAGGATGAGAGAGAAGGTCCAGGCAGGGATCTAAGCCGAAGCTAAGCCCTGAATATGTGTTTGGAGTAGGGAGGGGGACATGATTTCTACTGCAGAAAGTCTTCATCGTGAATGTGTCACCAAATCTGAACCTAAACTTGAGGGCAAGGTAGACCTCAGGAGTTGCAGATGAGGGATGGTGCATTAAAGGTGGCCACAGAAGCAGATATACAATGTACTTTTACAGGACTGTGAAGAGCCTTGTTGACTGGGATGAAGAAAACAAGTGAGAATTTACGAGGTGGATCTTACTTGGCCTTGGAGATTTTGTCCTTTTTCCACTTTTTAGGCACAAAAATAAGAGGAAACCTTGAAGCGCCCTTGAATCCCCAACCTAGTGCTCCAAAGTAGTAGAGAGAATTAGACTCAACTCCAGGAACTGAGTTCATTGTTTAACATGTGAGCGACTTGGGTAAATCATATAACATCCCTTAGCTTGTTTCCTCATCTACAAAATGAGGAAATTTTTACTACTGCTTTGAAAGGGTTATGAGAACCAAATTAGGTAAGTTTTTATAAAGTCCTAGACAGAGCTATACAAATATTCATTATTATCATTATTATGGAAGTGTGCCCAGCATGCTTGGTGGAAGTCATCTAGCACTAGGGCAAGACACATAATCAAATTAGTGTGTCCTAAAAAGACCTTAGTCTAGGAAAATAAATATTTACCTAAAATTGGAAATCAAGAGCTAGTACATTTGTGAGGTGCATCTGGCCTCTGGGACACTGTGAACACCTTTCAACCAGTATGAAAATTAGGGCACAATGTGAGGTAGGGGTGGGAGGTCACCCTGATCCTTCAAGAAGTGTTTAGATGGACACAATACTGCAAATGCTTTCAGAAAGAACAACCAAGAAATATTTCTCTATACTTCTGATAGGCTAGAATTCCTTTATATGTAAATAAAACCAATGTATTTCCTAATTACAACATAAATACAATGCACAATACATTTGATTCTCCTTTGCACATGCTTGAAAAACCTCAAATGCAGCTGTGAAGAGTCTTGGAGAATCTTAAGGCTGGTCAGTTAAATAACAGATTGACTGGTAATAACTGCAGACTTTAAACTTATTATGAGGATATTACAAAGGATCAAGCTAACAATATGTTCAGTTTCAATGTAATGCTTCCCGTTCCCTTAATTGACCCCATTCCAACTCTTCCTAGGGATTACCATTATCTGAAGACTTCTCATACGTCTTTAGAACCAATGAGAGGCCAGGGTTGTAGTCATCCTTTGCAGGCAGTCACACAGGGTCCCACATTCAGAAAAGCCTCACAAGTAGGTTAATGCCCTTGTTATTATTCTTAATAATCTTGTCTTTGAATTTTGTGTTTTATAAGTTAGTCTGATGGGACAATGGAGCATAAGTATGAGCAGAAAGAATAAACTGAGGGGAAAAAAAGTTTCACAATTTAGACTTTTCAATGGTGTGTGTTTTGGCTAGAGTTGACCATGGCTATACTCATGGTCAAGCTCTTTAGACAAGATGCATGAGGACTGAGCTGTTTCCTCATTCCCACTGGACCTTGTTCTTAAGGCCCTGGTAGGACTCCAGTCTATTCCACTAGAGCCATGATAATTTGCCCTGCTGTGACCTTGGCTATACCTTCTTTTGATCACAAAGCTCCTCTACCTTTTAAGAAATATATGAAGATAGTGAGGATATTGTATTAGTCCTATCATTTGTAAGAATCTGTTAATTTTCTGTTTCAGTCTATTATGAGGAAATATGCCCTATCAAAATCAAAATCAATGTATCTGTTTTCAAAAGTAGTTCTTAAAAATAGAAGCCAAAAAAAAAAAAAAAAAGAAAAGAAAAAAAAGCCAAAGAAGTGTTAAGCAACAATGAGTTAAGATTAAAATTCCAAAATGTCAAATTTTCTGCTACTTATCTAATTCCTTCCACGGGACTAAATTTGGATTTCTCTTTCATTTTCAGTCCTTTGTCACATTCTGATTTGTTTTAAATGGGTACAGGGACACACATACACACTTACACACACCTAACTGTCAAGAAACACGCCTGTTAAATTCGGTCTGCAGATATTGATGTTCTGTTTAGAAGGAAGTCAGACAATATATAAAAGCTGTAGGGAAAAGTTTCTTTGCATAACAAAAGAGCTAATGCATCAAGTTATGGTTTGTTAATGGCATTCAATTAACACATAACTGTTGTTAGTTGATTAAAAATTAACTGTGAATAACCATTTAACATTTAGCACTTACAAATGTTCCTTGATTTATTAAAATTGTGGGAGCTAAGGAGTCTGGGGAGAAGCTAGAAATATTTGGTTAGATTTTTTAATGGAAATTTCAGGCACATTGTGAAATATTTCTTCCTAGTAAATATACATTTGTAAATCAATCTTCATGTTTTAACCGCTCATGAAGAATTTTGCAGACCTCCTGTTTTAAAGGCACTTGAGAAATAAATATCTGCCAGGGAGAGAAATCCCATCAGTTTTCTTGCTGTTCCTATACAGATGGTGGACCATACTGTGAAATTTGCTGTTCTTCGATTGCTCCATTCTGCACACGCCCCAAGGAATCTCAGAATTGTAGAAACTAGAGATGTAATAGACTAAATAGGTCATCTATTCCAATAGAAATTTTACCAGATTTATACAAGACTCTTTTGAATTTACAATACAACTTACTTCCAAGGGGGTCCAAGTGCTGAACAGAAAATTGGCTTTTTTTTCCCAGCCACCCTAGCGTCATATATTATGTTCTACTATTAATCATGTTTTTCTCTTGTGAAGATAATACACCATCAGAATGTGCACACGGAATTGCTTTTCCAACAAAGGGATTAGATTTGCAGTGATCCATTTCCAGGCTCTCATCTGCACCCTACCCCCACCCCTATCCAATGGCTGTATTTGTAAGACAGCTTTCTGAGGTCTTAGGAGTATACTCCATGGCCCAGAAAAAATGTACAGGAAAACTAGCCTTTGTGTGGGTAATACTACACAGTTTGGTCTCTTTAAACCACTCTATAACCAATTAAAATGACAAGCTGCAGACATATTGCATGATTACTTCAAAATCATTTTCATATACATTTGAACAACATGTATAGGAAACGTGTATGGGAAAAAAAGTTAGGGAAACAAAGGACTTTGAGGCACTGTCTCAAGCCTTAAAGTCTTCAATTCTTGGTTAGAGCAAAAACCTTTAAATGCATGAAAACATTATCTTACTAGATGCTGGGGATGTCCTTTGGTTTTGCCTCTCTTCCTTCATTTTTCTGTTCTAATAATGAACATTCTCACTGTGGTTCAGATAGAAATGACCCCACAAAAACTCATACCAGCAGCTGCAGCAATTAATGTAGAAGAGATCTGTGATCTAAGTTTGCAAATTAGGGACCTTTCCAGGAATTTTATGCTGGAGAGCTCCCTAAGAAAATCTCCCTGGTGGTGGGTATTATGGAGGGCATGTATTGCATGGAGCACTGGGTGTGGTGCATAAACAATGAATTTTGGAACACTGAAAAGAAATAAAATAAAATAAAATGAAAAAAAAAAAAAGAAAGAAAGAAAATCCCCGTCTATCACCGGGAAGTCCTAAACTTCCTAAACTTGGAGAATGAGGGCGAGTGGCTGCCAATGGCAATTTACCCAACACATGGAGAGAGCCTGTCTGAGAAAGAAGCCAGGATGAGAGAAACAGAAACTGCAGGGGTCCCACAATGTCACTGAACCTCTAAATTCAGCTGCTCCTAAAGCTACATCCACATTTTTAATTTATCTGTTCTGTGACCTCCCAAAAAAGATCTCCTTCTTTTAGTTAAGATAGTTTGAGTTGGGTTTCTAACACTTATAACTGAAAGAGAGTTAACTAATATGTAGAGACACCTGCCAAGTGAGATATACAGATAACAAGAGTTATGGGAACTCAGGGTAGAAGGTCAAGGTAAGAATTTCCCGAGAAGATGGAGCTTGAGCCACGCTTATAAGAATTTGGGAAGATAGGAAAGGAGAAAAGAAGCATTGCACATAAGGTGGTATATAAAAAGGCTGAAAAGTATAAACCAGCTTTAAGGGTCAGAAAAGAATAATTTGGGGTGAAATGGAAGCTATTTATAGAATAAGAAGTAGGAGGCAAAGTACAAAAATAAGAATATTCTTATATTGGAATATAATTTATTCTTTAAAAGGAGTATCTTTTAATATAAGCTTTGAAAAGAATAAAATGATGCCCAAATATCCTTATCATCATTATTAAATACCACCACAAATTAGCTTCCCTCATGAAGCTGCTCCAAAGATTCTCTTCCCCTGGAGAGTACACTGGTTACAAACACAGAGAAAGTGGCCCAGTGGCAACCAGAATTGCCCATGTACTCTGACTCATCTCCAGACTTGAGCATCCATGGCCATCTACCCAGCATTTGTCATGATGACATAATCCTTTTAGAAAGACCAATAGTATCGACTGTATGTATAGATTGCAATTTTTCTCTTCTCCTGGTCTCTTATCTCTGGAAAATAATTCAATTAGATACTCTTTCTTCTCCCTCACACCATCCTGAGCTTTTGTTTGTCCATTTCTTACATTTTATACCTTAACTTTGTCTTGGCCTAATGTGCTGTTACGTGCATGATGCAGAAGAGAAAACCATATTATGTTTTCTTCAGCTGCATCTGTAAAGTTCTTTTGTACTTATGTAGAGAATAGGAAATATATGTCATATGTTAAAAGAATTATCAAGCCATTCTGATTCTTTGGTAGTCAAGATGAGGCATTTGGAATAATTTATGAAGGCAAATGTGTAAACCACATTAATAGGAATATGTAGTTAGATATATGTGGATATGGATTTAGATACATAGATATATATAAACAGATGTAGATGTGGATATAGGTGTACGTAGGGGTAGAGAAGTAGAGATAGAGACAGAATGTCTGCAATCTGAGATTATCAAGACCATTTATACTCTCTTATACTGATCTTACCTTTCCTAATAACTTCTAGTCAAAATATATACTCCTTTCAGTTTGATAAGGTTGAGTAAATAACCCGTGCCTTTCATTAGAAAGAGCTTACTCAAGGAGGTGGTATATTTTCTGTATGTTGGACAGCAATTGGTAAAGAGGTAAATTTGGTAAAAAAAAAAAAAAAAAAAAAAAAAGTAGTCATTTGCACCACCGTCAGAATGTTGGCTGGACCAACTAAAAGTTCAGCTATATCTAAGAAAGAGAGGTTAGGCAAAACCTCTTTCATCAAGTTTCATTTTCATTTATTCATTTAAAGTCCATACTTATTACACGTGTCTAATGTCCAGAGAGAAATGAATCTGCAGTGGGAGGATGAAAAATGGAAGCCAGTTTGACAATTTCTAAATAACTGAACTGTATTAATAATTTAGTTAATAAACATTGATTGAGTACTTACTATGTTCTAGGCATAAATTAGCAGCATCATATGGCACATATGTGTATGTGTCTAAGTTCTAGACCATGAGTTTGCTTAATGGTCTAGTCTAGTCTTTCCATTTTCATATTGTAGAACCAAAGTCAATGTCAGATATGTGCTGGATAGTCAATATTTGTTCAAAGGATTAATGGTTTAATGATTAAATTATATAATGCATGCAAATTGTAGAATAAGGATTTCATCAATGTTGCTGTTTTCATTATTACAACATTTAAAGAGCAAGTAGAAGAAACCATCTGACACTTGACTCTCTCTGCTTGACTTATTTTACTCAACATAATCTCTTCTAGTTCCATTCATGTTGTTATAAAAGTTGGGTATTCATCCTTTCTGATGGAGGCATAATACCCCATTTTATATATGGACCATATCTTCTTTATCTATTTGTCTGTTGAAGGGCATCTTGGTTCTTTCCATAGTTTGGCAACTGTGGCCATGGCTACTATGAACATTGGGGCATATATGGCCCTTCTTCCCACTACATCTGTATCTTTAGGCTAAATACTCAGTCATGCAATTGTAGGGTTATAGGGTAGCTCTATTTTTAATTTTTTGAGGAATCTCCACACTGTTTTCCAAAGTGGCTGCACCAACTTGCATTCCCACCAACAGTGTAAGAGAGATGGAGAGAAGTGAGATGGGGGAAACAGGATGGGAAGAAAAACCATGAAAGACTGTGGACTCTGAGAAACAGAGGGTTTTGGAGAGGAGGAGGGTGGGGGGTTGGGTGAGCCTGGTAGTGGGTATTAAGGAGGGCACATATTGCATGGAGCACTGGGTCTGGTGCATAAACAATGAATTTTGAAACACTGAAAAGAAATAAAATGGAAAAAAAAAAAAGAGCAGGTAGAAGAGAAGAATCTGCAGAGACTGAGAAGAATGAAATAAGAAGGCATAAACCATGCCTTCTACACATATTTTTCTTCTGTGAAATGCCCTTTTCCCTGGCTTATTTCTACTTGTCCTACAAAACTCAAGTTTCAGTGTTAGGTACACTGCCATTCTGGGTCCCCTGTTCTTGTTTTCTAGTCGTGCCAGATTCCACACCCTCCAGCCCTATATTCAGTATTTGTAGCCTCTGGAAATCACTAGAGTTAAGATCGTGAAGGCAGAATGAGTCTGACAAGTTTATCCATTATGTAAATTCTCTGCTGATCTCATTCATTTATGGGGCCTGTATTTACTGAGCACCTACTTTGTGATGTACACAAACATCAAGGAAGTAAATAAGACCACATCTCAAGCCCAGCCCAAAGAGTAGGCTTTTCTAAAAGCTATATGAAGTAAGCCAGTCTTCACACTGAGGCAGCTTTTTTTTTTTTTTTAAGATTTTATTTATGTATTTGACAGACAGAGATCACAAGGAGGCAGAGAGGCAGGCAGAGAGAGAGGAGGAAGCAGGCTCGCTGCTGAGCAAAGAGCCCAATGCGGGGCTCGATCCCAGGACCCTGAGATCATGACCTGAGCCGAAGACAGAGGCTCAACCCACTGAGCCACCCAGGTGCCCCGTTGAGGCAGCTTTTGCAAATCATTCCTATTACCAGCCCAAGCCCATAATCATCAGCATTAGAAGGAAATTGATGAAATCTGGTCATTTGTCCTCAGGCATATTCAATAAGGTTAAACATTCCTCAGAGGTCATGTAAGAGGGACCAGAAAAGTCTTATGGATTGAGTCTCAGATGTTCCTTTACACTCTCTCCCAGAAATGCTGAAGAGAAGTGCAGGGATGGAAATCAGAAGGCAGTGGGGTGACGACTGAATGTGAGGTCAAGAAGCTTGACTTTCATCCAGAGGAGAGGGGAATGTGGAAAACAGAGGGGAGTGTGGAATACAGAGACCGTTTAGAGGACTTTTTTTTTTTTTTTTTTTTTAATAGAAGAGGCTTGGACATATTTATAGGATAAAGAAAAATAACCAATAATGAAAGAAAGGTTGGAAATGAGAAGAGAGGCAGAAAATAACAAGGTCTGAGGGGAGAAGTGTAGGATGCGTCATGAGCAGCTCTGGTGGGATTTACCTGTCCCTCAGGAAAGGTGGGGAGCCTGGATAAATGTAGACATTTCTCTGAAAATGAAAGGCAAGGTCACTTGATATGACAGTGGCAGATTTAAAGCTGGGAACTTCGGGGACATGATGGAGTGACTCTTCAGGACACTAGAGCTTTGGGAACGCAGGGCTAGGTTTTCCCTTTGTAGGGATGCCAACCCTTACCATAGGGGTAGGCTGGCCAGGGAAGGAGGTGAAATCATGCCAGGTAGCGGGCTGGAAATAAAAAAAGGGCGGGGGGAGGAATTGGAAATCTATCACATTAGGAAGGATGGAAGAAAGATGAGAGGCCATTGAGACAGCATAAGATTTTAGTTGCTTAAGAGAAATGAAAACCCAAGGTATGATCTTGGAATTATGAGCCTGAGGTAGAAGGATAAATATTATTTCAAGTATTAAGGCGGAAGCAAGAAGGTCAAAAATGTTTTGTTTCATGAAGTGCTGTGTTGATAAGGATTCTAGGGGTTCACCTAGGCTTAATAGAAAAGGGTGACATAGACAATAAGTAATAGCCGCCCTGAAACAATAAAAGCAGAAACTGATGACAATTTTTTGCCACCTCTTGCCTAGGCTGTCTACGTAGATATTAAAGTCACCTAGGGCTTTAGAGAGAAGAACAAGTAAGTTAAGGCAGGAATCAAAGTCCTAAATGAAAAGAGGTGGCAAAGGGTAGCCATCCAGTTGCATGAACCTAAAAAGGGAGGAATTGTTTTCCACAATAGTTTAAGAGTAATGACCTAGAAACAACACCGAAGAATTAACAGAACGCTGACAAACTATCAGAAGATAAGCAGTTCAGCTAGAAGAAGGGCGGTGGTGGCTTTAAGGTGAAATCAGATTTTAACCAAGGACATTGATGCCCCCCCAAATTTTTCTATCCAAACCATGGAATTGTCCTCTATAACATGCTGTTTTGGGGCTCACCATGGAGAAAACCTGGTTTGGTTTTGTGCATAAATCAAGGAGGTATATTAGAGCACTGAATTTGATCTCATGTGGGTAAAGTGGTTAAAAGTGGTTAAAAAATCTGAAACCCCACTGCCAAAATGACACTCTCAAATTCAGAACCTTCTCTTGAAAGCCCATATTCCTTAGCTTGGTTTCAATTTGGTTTTTCATTTTCTCCCACCACACCCCCACTAACTTTCTACCCTAAACAGAATAATACGCTCACAGCCAACACTTATTCCCACTTTCTCATTCTCATTCCTCTTTCCAGCATTGTCCCCAGCTCAGATGCCCCTTTGTTTCTTTCAGGCTGTTAGAATCTCTCATGTCTTTCCGAGCCCAGTGCATTACCTGTTCATTCCATGAGTTCTTCCTTGGATACCAGAAAATTATGATTTCATCTTCCTCTGTAATCACTTGCACCCATTTGTACTTTCTGGAGTGATTTTTTTTTCTTAATCCCCAACACCCCTATTAGATTCTTGCATACAAGAACAACCCATGTCTCCTACTTCTTTTCAACCCCACAATACCTGACACCTACTAGCGACTTCGTGAACACCTGATAGAAAAATGAGTGAATGAATTACAGAAAAATTCCTACATTACTCCCATCCTATAACTTTCGCCTTCTTAAGGAGTGGGGGACTCTGAGTGACAGAATCTAGGACCAGACAAGGACTGCAGCACAATGCCAATAAGAAGACAGGGGCAGAAATTCAACTTTAATCCAGACACCTGCAGAGAGTTTGGCAGTGGGAAGGCGGGGGCTACCACCACCTGAAGGACAGAGTGAGGTGGGGTGCACCCTCTCCCTCAAGGCATGAAGGGTATCTCTGCCGTCACTCATCAGAGAGCGTGCAGCACTTCTGGCAAGCTCCCATTATCCCATCACTCTCTCAGATGGTGGGCAGTGGAATCGATATTCCCAAGGCTTTAAAAAGCTCCCAAATGTTGTGCTGCCATTCATTCAACAACAGGGGGAGAAATAAGGGAGGAAAAAACTGATGTTGGCTTCTTATTTTGCTTATGTTGTTAAAAGCCGCTCCGATGCTGCGGTTCTGGAATCCGTCCCCTCTTTCTTTGAAAGCATGCTGTGTGATAGACTGTCATTTGTCCCCTGCCTCCAGAAGAGCCAGCTGGCAGCTAAGTGCTAAAGCCAGTGACTTGCATGTGTTTTTCTGACATTTAACAAATGGGAACAGCTTGCAAATCTGCATTAACTCACTCTGTCTCACAAATAATCAGGGCCTACGCAGTGTAGACGCTGGGAACATTAGCTCCGACACAAAAGAGTAAGATGCTGGGGGGTGGGGGGGGGGTGACAGAAAACAAGTCAGCAAATAACGGATGTTTTAATGAAGAGATGAATGTAACATTCTGGTTCAGAGGGAAGAGTTTTGAAGTCATTTTTGTTTTTCAACAAGCCACTGCTAATGGTGCTAAATCCGTCTGTCTAGGCCCAGCTTTGTAGCTTGAAGTCATCTTTCCTGCACCTCACAAACGCTGATATGTTGGTTGCTTCCATCTTGCAAATACCATTTCAGATTCCTTATGCTTCAGAGCCAAGGCTCTCTCAAAGGAGCTCTGTTTGGCCACAAGCAGACTTTTACAAAGCCACACCACACAATGAGATTGCCATCCCTACTCTAATGCTGAACAAAGAAAAAAAAGGTATCACAGTTAAAAGGTCACATAGAGCCGCACATTTGTAGGGAATCGTCATATGCATGTGTAGGTATCTATTGTGTAACTTTCTCCTATAAACATAACCCCATAAATTGGAGTATAGGTCCAGTTCTTGTAAGCACTATGGATTTAGGGTAGATTCAGGGGCTTTTCGCATTAAGGGTGGTTTGGTGTTTGGGTATAGTTACTATCCATCCCTAAATATTTTATTACATTTAGAAGATAGCTGTGTTTGTGACATTCCAACTTCTAGCCCCAAATATTCCGAGAAAATAAGTCTCTAAGCATGAATAAAGAAAGAAATAGAAGCACCAGGGAGTGTATTTGGCACAGGGCTTGGAAAATCTGTCTTCTGGGAGAGAAAAAATTAATTTGTACTTTTCTCAAACTGAGTCATAGTAGAGCAGCATAATCCCTATCTTCCTACTGGGGATTGTGAAACACTGAGATAGATCCTCAGACCCTCTAAGAAAGCCATGAGGAACACTCAGGATCTTATAATTAAGTCACTGGACCACAGGACTAAGACATTTGCATGAAAAGAGAGACTAAAAGTCTCCAGCCACAGGCATGAATGCCCAGGCAGGCAGCCACATGGCTCAAAGGAAGATGTTATAGAGCATGGCCCTGCCTGAGCCTCAGTCATGGTCAGAATGCTTAAGGTGACATCTCTCTTAGTTACCCCAGGGCATGAGGACAGGTTCCCAATGAGGACCCCTTTCTCCCCCACATGCCTTGAGAGGAAGCAATAACCCAGAAGATCAAAACCAACTTTCGGGGGTCAAAGAGCTGGAATGAGAACCCTCATTGACCACCGCTGGCTGAAAGAACTGTCACACTGACAGTGATATACAGCCCCGTTACTGAAGTTGAGATGTTTTGGCAAGAGCTCCAGGTCAGCAAGGAAGTAAAGGAGAAGACCGATACAGATTTGAGGTTCAGAAAATTGAGTCCAGGTAGTCAAGATGAAAGGTCCTGCAGCCTTGAGACTCTGGCCTGTTCTACAACCTTCATGGAGTTCTTAGAGATGCTAGGAAGAAAGGCAAGTGGAAAATATAGCCCATTCTTCTAGCAAAGGACATCACACATGTAGCCATCTTGGAGCTGGACACTACCCAGAGGCCTCTCAACATAACCCAAGAATCCTGACTTATCCTGTTGCAGAGGTCTGGGGAAACCAAAATTTACAGACAATTTTTATGCACAAAAGACTAACAAATTATTTGTCTGAAACATGAGACACCTAGAGAATATCTCTCTGTACCCAGGTCAGGCAGAATTCATTAAAACAGAGCATGTTTCAAAAATTTTGTATCCCAAGTAAATAATCCTGGATCCAAATCCTTTATTTTCCTTGCCCTTACTTTAGTTCCAGAACTTGTTGGCTTTTGACAGCTTTTAAATAATATTCACATATACCTCTTCATTTCTAGTAACACTATGCAAGACTAAGCCTCTATCATTTTACCTTCTCTACTCCAAGAGCTTCCAAACTCATCTTCCCCAATTCTACTTTTATTCTGACCAATCGACTGGCTGGTTGGTTTCTTCAGAACATAGACTCATCATGTGAATGCCCTGCTTGAAGCCCTTTTTTTTTTTCACAATTCTCAAAATGTGCTCCATTAAAAACTCAAAAGAATGTTCTGGTACATTTTTTAATTTTTAAAAAAAGATTTTATTTATTTATTTGAGAGAGAGAATGAGCAAGAGAGCACAAGTCAGGGGGAGGGGCAGAGAGAAAGGGAAAAGCAGACTCCCTGCTGAGCAGGGAGTCCAACATGGTACTGCATCCTAGGACCCCAGGATCATGACCTGAGCCAAAGGCAGACACTTAACTGACTGAGCCACCCAGGTGCCCAACATTTTTTTTAATTTTTGAGGGAAGCAACAATACTCCACATCAGACACTGCAATTTCAACATTAAATCACTCGACATTTATTTCAATGACATCATATCTTTGTGATGCTCTTTTCAGTGATTGCTGTGATAAGAAAGGCAATACTAATTACATTATTACATGGAAATAAAGTGGAAGGGGAAATAAGGGTGGAGGTGTTCAATCTGATTCCAAAGCTTGAGAAGTTGTATAGTGCCCAATAGGTAAACATGTCCAAATAATCAGTCAGGACATAGATTATTGCCCTAGGTCTTGGGTTCTGTTGTTAAGGAACTAGCAATGCCTAGATTATCACATTATAGTTTCTCTTAGTTAACACTGACTGTATACAACCAATTCTTAACCCATCTCATTGGGCTTCTAGTCTAGTTCTAGCCTGGTTTCTTGCTTCTACCTACACCAAGAATGAAGCCTTTCCTATAGACTCCCAAGTGGACAGTTGGGGTCCTGAGTGTCTCTACTCCACTCCGCCTGGCCCTTTCTTCCAGGACTAGCCCCTGTGTCTGGTATCCCTTGTCCTAATTTGGACAGTCCTCTTTGAACTACAGCCCTGGGCCAGAAACTGCAATCTGCTGCCACAAAGAAGCCTGTACTTTCCACCATACCTCCAGTTTTCAACAACAGTAAAAAGTATCGAGCACTACTGTGTACCAGTTACTGATGATACTGTAATATTCACACAAACAAAATTTAATATGCACAATAGAGGAGGCAGATAATAAATAAATACACAAAGAAGTAATGTCATTTTTCAGCTGGTATTAAATGATCTTGTTTGTGTACTGACATCAGCTTGAATTGAACTTGAGTTAGCTCTGCCTTTTATACCTGATATTTTCTATTTCTGGCTCCCCCAGAGGGATAGGAGCCAATGCAGCTACTATAATCAACATGCCCTCCAAAACTACTAGACAGTCTCCTTCATTTCTTTCTGCTAGGAACCCCCAACATTCTACAAACGTTAGTTCAAAATATTTAGAATACTCCCATGGTAGTTAATTTAATGTGGCAACTTGGCTGAGCTACAGGGTGCCCAGACATTTAGTCAAACATCATTCTATTTCTGTGAGGGTGTGTTTGGATGAGATTTACTTTTAAATCAGTGGACTTCAAGTAAAGCAGATTGCCATCTATGATATGAATAGGCTTCATCCATCAGTTGAATGCCTGAATAGAACAAAAAGACCAGCATCCCTTGAGTAAGAAACAGTTCTCCAGCAGACTGCCTTTGAACTTCATCTGCAACATTGGCTCTTCTTGGTTCTACAGCAGATGGCCTTCAGACTCAAACTGGAACACTGTCTCTCCCGGGTCTTCAACTTGCTGGCCCACCTTGCAAATCTTGGGACTTGCCAACCTCTGTAATTGCATGAGCCAATCCCTTATATTAGATCTCTTCATACATATGCATGTGTGCGTAAATGCGCACACACACACACACACACACACACATATTCCACTGGTTCTATTTCTCTATAGAAATAGAGAAATTTCTATAGAATAGAGAAATTTCTCTATAGAAATTAAAAGTAACTTCTTTCCTCAAACAAACAAAAACAAAACCAAACCTAAAATATCTCCAGCAGAGACCAAGGTCAAAAGGTATGTACTAATCCAATAAATACTTAATGATTGAGTGACTCACTAACCAGAGAAAGCAACAATGATATTATTCACTGGATTCAGGATTATAAAATGCATACAAAGACAAAAGATCAAGACATTTCACAAAGCACTTGAAGCAAGAACTATTGACCAGAGAACCAGCTAGGGAGACAGGTCACATGTGTGATGTAATTATAAGGATAAGAAATTGGGGAGGGGGGATGGTAAGAAGTTTGTTTTATTCTCAAAATCAATGTTTCAAAAGTGGCAGAAGCAGAAGGAAACTTGGATCCTTATTACTTAAATTAGTAACATCAAGTGTAAAATAAAGACAATAATAGCACCTACCTCACAAAGTTGTCTAGAGGATTAAATGAGATAAAAGAAAAGCATTTAGATAGTGCCTGACTATATGCTAAGTGCTCAAAAACTGTTGACTGCTTCTATATTATTTGTTGGTCCTATTATTTTTCTGTCTGTCCTGTCTTGAAATGTAAAACCAGATAAGTGCCTAGAAATGTGAAGAAATAGAACACGGATAAAAAAATGAACAGGTTAATATAATATTATCCTAATAATCCATTAACTATCTTAAGCCCCACCCCTCTACATCGGACCCCTCAGTTGACGACTCTCTGGAAGATCAGCTTACAGGTAAACAAACTAATCCAATTCCCTGTAAACAAACATGTAAGTGCCCTAAAAGAATTTCAAGTACTTTGTTGTGGAAATTCAGGGAGAAGAAAGAGATTGTTTCCTATAGGAAAATCACGTGGCATGGAGCCTAGGGTTGTTTTTTTTTTCTTTTTTTTTAAAATTAATTTCTTTTCAGCATAAAACAGAATTCATTGTTTATGCACCACACCCAGTGCTCCACTGCCATATGTGCCCTCCATAATACCCACCACCTGGCTCCTCCAATGTCCCACCCCCTGCCGCTTCAAAACCCTCAGATTGTTTTTCAGAGTCCATAGTCTCTCATGGTTCATCTCCCTTTCCAATTTTCCTCAACTCCCCTAGTTTTGGAGGACATCACTTGTGCCTATGGAAGGAAGAAAAACAGTGTGAGCAAAGGCATGGAGGTGGAACATCTGTACCCCCAGTAAACAGCCCAACTTTTAGAGGCAAGGGAAGAGGGAGGCAGAGTAGTGACAGGTAAATGAAATGACTTTCCCAAGGCCATACCATACCTGATTCCAAAACCCTGTATCTGATTTTCAAATCCTACCTTCCACTCACTACTCAACTCAACAAGTGAAAGAAAGAAACTTCAGCCAACATCATAAAGAAAGTAGTATTAAT
Organism: Mustela lutreola; assembly: GCF_030435805.1. Classification (NCBI taxonomy): domain Eukaryota; kingdom Metazoa; phylum Chordata; class Mammalia; order Carnivora; family Mustelidae; genus Mustela; species Mustela lutreola. The sequence goes on along the minus strand of NC_081300.1, from coordinate 31,054,232 downwards.
CTTCAGTTCCCCAGCACCTAAACACAACTTCTAACATACAGTAAGCAGATACTTTTAAAATGTATTAGGAAAGAAATAATGAAATAGTGTAACATGGAAGGCCAGCTTGTTATAGGTAGAGAAGTCTTTTATTTAATGAAATTTAACCAAAATGTATTGAAATACCTCCTGAATATCAAGAATTATGACTCATGGAAAATCTTTCAAGAGGAGTTCTGTCCCTCTATTCATATGCCTGTGTCAGCAACTGGAAAAATTCCACTGAAAAAATGTATATATATTTACATATTAACATAATATGTGCATATATTTATCCTCTGAGAGGTCCCATCTATGCTTCTATTACTGTCTAATTATGAACCAAATTATTCTACCAAATCTTTTCTAGTAATCTAGAGGCAAATTCTAATTTCTATTTGGAAAGCTTTTTATAGAGTATTTGACACTAAATCACCATTTCTGTGCTCACCCTAAATTAAATTCATGAAGTGTCTTCTGGTTGGCGTTTGAATCAGGCTGCCAAGTCTTCTGTATACTGGTTTTATTTGACAGCCAGTACTATGAGGAGTCAGGACATGCCACCATGACTGAATACACTCCCACCCCTGAATACACTCCCACCCCTCAAGGGTTTCTTGAATATCTCTTGACATCTCACAGGCATATCCAGGGGAGCAATCTCACCTAGCTAACAATAAATTTGTATCAAGCCATGTATGTATGCATGTATGTACATATAGATAGACATATTATTTATTTTGGTGGCTTCTTCCTGGTATCCAAACCACCATTTTTACTGCTGGCAAAATCATTTCTTCCTTCCTTATTGTTTTTTTTTTTTCTTTCTTGTGCTTCTTTCACTTTTAACCAGTTATCAGGCTAGAGGAATAAGCTTTTGATTTACTCTTACCATTTCACCAAAATTTCTCATTTCTTCTTCTTCTTGTTATTATTATTTTGGTTGTGGTTTCCCTGGCTCTCATATACATATAATATGTCTTCACTCATTCCCATGATATTCATGCATTTATTCAGCTAATATATTTATAGAGCTGCTACTATGTGCCAGGAACTGTGCTGGATGCCAGTAGGACTGTAGGCATTCTATGTAAACAAATAATTCAACACAGAGGCAGAGTTTAGAAACCTGCAAGCTTCGGTTGGGGGCGGTCTAAACCAGGGTGCTGAGGTTCTGAATTTGAATCTGACTTTTGAAAATCTGTGTATATTTTTATTTTTCATATAAAAATAGGGAACAGGACTGAATGAATAATTTTTCTTCCAGCGCTAAAATTATAAATTTAGAAATCTATTGAAACCCCCCCCCACACTGTCCATTTTACAGAAAAATACCTTCCTTGTGATTTATCTCATCTCATCTCATATTTCTTCAGTAGGCACCTCATACTGGTGATCAATACGCCCTCTATTATTATCCTAGTCTACCTTTCTAATAAGATCTTCCAAATTTACCTATTATATCTACCCTAATTTCTAGGCCAATTTGACTTTTAACTGTGTCCTAAAATCATCTTACATTCTTCTAACTCAGTATCTTTACTTTCACCACTCTTTCAATCTGAACTGTCTTTTCCTACCATCTCCATCAAAAGGCCATCCTTTTTTGTGTGTTTCAATGAAAATGTCCATAAACTTTGCCCTATTTTCTTCAGTTAACAATGGCCTCCCCTGCATTTTCTATCTCCCTTATTAAACTTATCATGTCATGTGCTCATTTCTTACTACCTACTTCTTATGCTGGAAGGTATAAAACTACGTCCCCAACGTTCCTCATCCCCCCAACCTCTAGGTTCTCTGATAGTGCCTTTCTTAGTGAATGCTAGCCTGAGAGCAGTGACGTTATGATAAAGGTTAACCATCTGGTTCTCTAGGGAAAAAAATAATTAAATGTCAATGAGTAAGATGATACTGAAAAAATGAAGATGTTGGAACTTCACTCATAAGAGAATTCTTTGCTCAATAATATTTTGAATAGTAGAAGAACATTTCCTCAAATTTTATCACATTCACAATGTAATAACTATGGAGACAACACAATTTTGGGTTTAATCTTTTGGAGTCCATACAATCAAAAAAATAAAAAATAATAATAAATCAAAACCTGATCTGTAGAGTCTACTGATTTCCATGGTGAAAATACACCCACCATAGTTAATTTTAAGCTGTTAATATGATGTCACTAAACACAGTGCTCATCTTTCTGGAACCTACTCTAGTATGATCTACGCTTCGAGAATCCCCTGTCCTATCTCAACTTTCCAAGCTACCTCTTGTATTTTCCCAAAACACAGGACTTAGAACAGATCCCTTATCTTGGATTTGAATTTCAAAACTTATTAAATAAGATTCCTTAACTTTATAAAGGCTTGTTCTCCATACAGAAAAAAGAAGTTAACATGAAAGAGAGAAAGGAAAGACAGAAAGACATTTAAAAAAATAAAGAGAAAAGGAAAGACAAGACTATACAGAGAAGAATGGTATGTTGATGTATATAGTTCCTCCACTAGCTCTTAGGCTCTATTCTGCTGATAAAATAAGGTACTCTGTCACTGCCAGAGGTGACAGGAAAGGCCACTGTGCCCTTTGGCAGATGCTCAAATAGCAGAAGTGCTCCTCTCAGAATTTTGACATGGAAGCTTCTCCATCTTTGAGAAGTTTTGTTCATAGTCCTGTCTTTTCAATTGGGTATATTACAATAAGTCAGCAGAGAGTGGAGGTGTTTTCTCCTCATCAGTCAGCCTCCCTGCCTATATTCAAAAGGTGACCCTCTGCCTTGGCAAATGGTTCCTCCATGTTATGGATGATTTTTCTCTGGGTTATTACATCAGCCCTCAACTACTCTTTTAACATTTTTGCTAATGCCCTCCTCTGTCATAATCTTCATAAGCTTACAGTAAATAGGGAAACTTATGCTTTATGTTACATTGATCTAATACAAATAACCTCCTACTTTATAATTTTCACTCACAGCAATTAATTCTCATAAATAACGTTTCCAGTACTCTCCAAGATGATGCTGTAGGTAGTAAAAAGTATGTATGGTGGTGGGGGTGCATGAAGTAAGAACAGTAACATAGTATCCCATGATCTAAGTCTGTTTTTCCTACCAAACAGAGAACTCAAGAACGTTAAGTTAAAGTTTCCCAGATGTCATAAACCCATGGCGAATGCCATCATAAAATCTCTGATTTAGAATCCCTGTTAACAAAAGGATTGTAAAAACTCTCCTAACTCTCACTCCCACATCCTTCTTTCTCTCTTCACTGGTTATTTCATAGGTCCTATGCATAGTTAGCAAAGAATGGCTGCAGGACTAAGATTCTTAGGGAGACAGCAATATACATAAGTTTAAAATGATACATTGTTAAAAACCATTCTTTGTCACCCAACTGAATCATCATCCTGGCCCAAAATCAGTGAACAAAAAAAATCAGTGAACCTCCATCTCCCCATTTAAGAATGGTCATTTACACATTGCTTGCTTAAGAATTTCAGCATTAGGGCTAGATTATGAGTGCCACTGTTTCCGGAAGATCCATTTATTCCTCATACAAAAGTAGACCTGAAGGTGCAGGCAGCAACGGGAGTCCATACTGTTAAACCATAATACCCTTTGGAATTCTCCCTGGATAGCACAATAATTTTACACATGAAAGGAAGAAATGGTTTTATTTGGTCATCGCTGACCCACATCTCACAAAAAGCCAGTTGATTCTTGCTTCTAGCACTGACTATGAAACACTCACCAGCCATTTATAAGGCAACCAAATGACTCCCATCTTTCACTGCTATGCAAAATGACCCTTCTGTGTTTTAGCACTTACTCAGCCCATCTCAGAATCTTCTGAAGGAATGAAAAAGAAGCACATCTATAAGACAGGAAATGAAAAAACAAGACAATATCTTTTCCCTTAGTACATGTACTTCTGAAGTGCTTCATGTTGTTCTGAAAGATCCAGAAAAGACATTGAAGATATCTAAGGAAATGGAGAGTTCCTCTGTAATATCAAACTACAAGGATTCAAAGGAAGGGTAAGAACTGACAAGGTAGAGAATGCCTAGGTGGCTCCGTTGGTTAAGTATCTGCCTTTGGCTCAGCTCATGATTCAAGAGTCCCAGGATCAGAGTCCCAGGATTGAGCCCCTCATGGGACTCCCAGGAGCTCCCTGCACAGTATGGAGTCTGCTTCTTCTGACGTACCCCCCTCTCATTCCCTCTTTCTCTCACTCTTTCTCCCTCTCTTTCAAAATAAATACATAATTTTTTTAAAAAATCTGACAATATAGAGTTGAAATCAATTATGGTTTTAATTACATGTTATATTAGTTTTATCTATTACAGTTTACAATATAGTTTCATGTGTGTCAAGTTATTGCTTCTCACAGCCTATACTGAAGATATTATTCATCTTTATTTCTCAGAGGCAGAAGTAAAATCAGAGGAGTTGTGTATTTCTCATATTTATCCAGACAGATGTAGGTGGAGCCAAAATTAGAGGGTCTTCTAATCTTTAACCCAATGTGCTTCCATTGCACTGCGGCTCCTTGCTCATGGAAGGGTTGGAAGGGTGGAAGAGAGAGGATTTTTGACATTGCAGAATGTCAGAACTGGGTAAGGCAGAGTGGAGAAACATTTAAAAATTGAAAGAAGCAGTTTAAAGATGAATAAAGTTGTTAAGTCCGTTTAGCAAACCCATCATGCAGACAAAATTCTGCAATCAGAAGCATGAATTAGAATTCTGGCTCTTTCACTTTTATTCTAAGTATGTTCTAAGGCAAATAATCTTCCAAAAAATCTCAGTGTGATAGTCTGTAAAATGGGGGTTATCAGAGTATCATCCCTCTCAAGGTTGCTATAAGGATAAAACAAGACAATGTCTGTGAAGCATATAGTCTAGTAAAACATAATAAATAATACATTTTCACAATTGTCATTGGTATCTCACAAGTTGTAACATGAGCTAGAAATTTACAAATAGCTCAAAAGTGGTTGATATGAATTCATAGATAATAGATCTAAAGGTATTCTTAAAAAGAATCAGAGTATTTGGAAAAATGTTCCTAACTCCTTAGCTCCAAGAAGAGCTGGAGGCTCCCACAACCTCTTCTTTAATGCCTTGCTAGAATAAATTTTAGGTGGATGGAACACAGAGTTTAATATATGTGTTTATAGAAAATTTTAGGTCTTGGTTAATACATCCTTAAGACTATTGACTTCTGGAGGGCAAGGACTGAGAGTCTTCTTTAGATCATCTAAAACCCTCCCAAAGACCAATACGCTGCTCTGCACTCAATGAAATAATTTTAATCCCTTATTTATTGATGGGAAAAAAATGAGGTATTTGGAGAGATTTGCCAACAGCAATTGATCGTGAAAAACAGCAATTAAACTTCATCAAGCAAAGTCAACGGCAGGCCAAAAGTAAGGAAATAAGCACTAAGAAAATGGGGAACTGAGGCAAAAATTGCCTGGTATAGAAAATACCCACAGAAGATCATTTATTCTGTAATTTTATATTAAACATCACATTTGATGCTCTTGGTAGCCCTGAAACGTAGGGTAATATTTTTGTATAAGATAACTCTGAGACTCAAAGAGAGAAAATGGCTTAGAGGTACACGGTTAATAAATTAATACAAAAAGATAAAGCCAATGTCTTGATTTTTTTGTTTTGTTTTTGTTTTTGTTTTTAAAGGACCAAGTGTGTGGGGAAATGATCCTGTTCCAAATATCTGTGTTTAAAGGCAGCTATGTTGACAATGATTTTCTGGCACTTTTCTCTAACTATCAAGATAATACTACTTGTAGACTGCAGGTGAGTTTTGTTTTGGAATGGAACTATAGTTGCTAGGATATAACATATGATATCTTTGTGACATCGCCCTGAAAACCTGACCTCCTACACTGAAATGTTGAAATACATATATTCTCATCTAACACCATTTTAGTCCACTGTTAACTTGGGAGAAATCAGGTCACATGGTAGAATAATGCTGTGAAAGACCTGGGCATCCCCAAGTACAGTAATCTGAACAATGATGAATCCTGCCTGGCATCATGGGGGGGTCCTCCCATCTCCTCTGTCCCCATAAGCCTCTCCCATCTCTGAGCAATGCACAATCTCAGTGCCCTTTCATGGAGTCTGATTCAGCAAAGCTGTCTGAGGGCCCATGTTGTTCAGATCCGATCTGCCCAAAAGTCCTGAAAGCCCTTTAAATCAGAAGCAGTTTTTCTCCTTGTGCTTATGCAAGAGCAGGTGCTTGGCAAATATTTACTGATGAATGTATTGGGGCTGGAGAATTGTAATGCAATTTAATAACTGTTTGAGGGTAAACACGAAAGAATTCAAAAGAAATACAAATAAAGAAAAATCATTTCTGACTGGAGGAATCACACATTGCAACATAGCATTCGAACTGAGCCCTGAATGATGAGTGGGTCACTACAAAATTAGGGCAGTTAGATAAACAGAAAGTTGGATGGAAGTTTATTGGTGATGCAGTCCAACAGTGCATTTGATATTGTAAAATCCCTCCATCATTTGAAAAGTGGGCTCAAAATTTTTAATCACATAAAATGTCTAGGTTGATTATTATGAAGTTAATAAAATGACAAGTGTGGCATTTTACTTGGTGGTATAATCTGGATCTATTCAGATCCCAGATATGGTTTGGGGCCACCTGATGGTAGTTATCTCTTCCATATTAATATTAATGAGGACCATTCAGTGTTTTGGGGCTGGCTGGGACTTCTAAGATTCCTATAGCGATTACAAGAATCATTTAATGAAATGCCACCATTCTGTAGGCCTGGTCAGAAGAGATTGGGTTAGGAGAACAGAGACCTGCTTCCCTAGATGGGGTTGCCTGCTATTTCCCTACTTAAAATCCCTCCTTGTTCATGTCTCAATGACTTCTCCATTCCCTTCGCCCCTAAGAAATTAAAAAAATTTAGCCAACTTCTCTAGAAGAAGAGAATGGATAAAGGGGCCAGTTGTTAAGTACATTATATTAGAATTCCTGTTAGGATAGGCTCGTTGTCACAGGATTTTACTATATTTGACTCCCTCTTATGGCCTATAAGTGGTCAATCAACTTAAGCTGTATACCTCAGTTGCAAAGCAACCAATTCCACCAGCAGATGCTTTTAATTGGTGGAAAGTCATGGCCCAAACACTACTCTCTTGTAATATACATACATTAGTACTAGCTCTGTGATTATCCAGAAGGATGCTGTGCTCATCAAATACTAGAAAAGAGATGGCACATATTTGCTAAGTTTTCCCTTTTACAGACTAAATTTCCAGAGTTCTCTCATGAATTACTTGTCTTTAATTCCTCTTATATCCCAAAAGCCAAGGGAGGTGCCTAGAACACAGTGGGCGCTTAGTAAAGATGGACTGAATGAGTATGTGAATGAACAAATAGTTCCAAAAGCTTCTGACTTATAAGGAGCATATCCTCAATTATCTCCTTTCCTCTTCAATCGTTGCACCCGAAATAGTGTAAAACCTGGGGATTGTCCAGCAAGAACAGAGAACCAGAGTGATCACTACTTCCATCCTAGATGCTAAACATCCAGAAATGCAACACAAGACTGACTTCTCTTTTTGAACAATCCTGTTACTATGGATTCATATCAAGTTTATAGTCAGCTAAGACCCCCCTGAGATTTTTTTTCACAGATCTATTGTTAAGTTACATCTCCCCCAATTGAGTTTTCAGACTGAAGTGCAAGACCTCACATTATTCCCTGTAAATGTTGTCTTACTGGATTTAGGCCATAATACCAGCATCTAAAGACCGCTTTGAGCCTTGATTCTGACCTCTGACATATTAGATATTCAGCCTAGCTTTGTGCCACTTACAAATTTTATCAGCATTCTCTCACTATCCTCACTAGGTCTTCAATAAGTCACTAGACGAAATCCTGGACAGAGCCCCAAGACTTGCTCCAAAAGATTCACCTCCAGCTTACTGGTCATTTATCTTGTAGCTGCACTATTGCCTGAGGCCACATGGGGGGGGGGGTCTTAAGAAAGAGAAATAATATAGCATCAGAGCTTAGACCTCTTTTGTTACCCCAGCTTATCATTTAGTAATTGCGTTTCTTCTGGCAACAAATAAGGAAAGAACATAGCCTTGATTGAACCCATGGGTTCTTGTCATCATTAGAACAACTAACATTAATATCATGAATCCCATTTTACAGATGTGAAAATGAAGGTTTAAAAGATTAAATAAATGAACCCAACTATGTAAGTTGAAGGCAGCACAGCCCACATTAGAATCCAGGTGTTTCTCAATTTGAAGCTCTTGCCCCTTTCATTAAATCTGTATTCCATACAAATCTAATTTTATAAGACAGAAAATTTTTAAAACTCAGCAACGGAGGAACCAACAGTCGCCACCTCAGTATAGTCTTCTATTATATACAGACATCTTTGGGCCTTTGGGCCTTTTTGCAGCCTTTTGGACATTTGAAATAGAAATAAATTCTGGCTTTAAAAAAAAGTTTGCTGGGAAATGAATCATCTTACACAGATACAGGGTGTGGTTGGTAGTAAGCCCATTTGGTAAACATCTGGTGAAAACCGGCCCTTCCTCTCCTTTCTCCTACACCATGCTTCAGGACAGGAAAACACCTGCCTTTACTGTAGGTGGAAATCAAAACCAATCAGTAGGGGCACCTGGGTGGTGCAGTTGGTGGAGCATCTGACGCTTCATTTCAGCTCTGGTCCTGATGTCCAGGTCACAAGGTAAAGCTAAATGTGGGGCTCATGCTCAGCATGCAGTCTCCTTGGGACACCCTTTCTGTCTCCCTCAGCTCCTTCTCCCTCCTCCCTTCCAAACAAATAAATCTTTAAAACAAAACCAATCGGTAAATATTTTGCAAGCATATTTTTGGATAAATATTTTTCTTATGAGTTTCTGAGTGCACACAGAAAAAAGATATGGACCCTTCCTTCAAGAGTAGGAAGACATAACATACAGGACTTGATTCCAACCCATCTATACAATTTAACCCCTCCCAATCTTTTTTTGAACGCACAACTCGGAGATCAAGAATCCCATGCTCTTCCAAGTGAGTCAGCCAGGCACTCCTATAATTCAACAATGTTGTATTAATGGTCCACCACAGGTGAAACAGGATGGAATATACAGGCATAAGTCAGAGATAGCTCCTGCAGGCAGATTGCCTCCACTCTAGTAAAGTGCATGCATGAAGAAAATACATAGGATAAAGTATAATAGTATATTAGTGTCCCAAGAGATAAAGGCAAAGTGTTCCAGTGACTCAAGGAATAATGAGAGACTTTCCTAAGATCTAGCATGATGCTGGCTCTTTGTACTCATGGCAAAAGGGAAGTTCCACACTTATAGAAATAGTAATTCAGAGTAGGAAATTCTTTTGCCCTGCAAAAGAGAGGAAAAATTACAGTTGGGAAATGAAGCTTGATGTTAATCTTGATGTTAATCTTGATGTTAATCTTAAGCTGTACCATGAGTCTATTCCAAGACTCTTCATCAACACTGTTCTATGTGATAGTCAGTGGCAATTAAGCACTTAAGATGTGGCTAGTCAAAACTGAGATGTACAATAAGTGTTAAATGTGTGCCAGAAGTAGATGCCTTAGTACAAAGAAAATAATTTAAAACATCCCATTAACAATTTTTGATATCAGTTATAGGTTGAAATGACAATATTTTGGATATATTGGGTTAAATAGGATATATTATTAAACTAATTTCTATTGTTCCATCTTTTTAAGGTGGCTACTAGAAAATTTAAACTCCCATATGTGGCTTGTACTCTGTTTCTGTCAGACAGCACCAATGTTGAGAGTGTCTGACATAAAGAAGGTGCTCACCACCTTCTTTGTGTGTGTAGAACCAGACTAAGAGATAGGAAGGCAATTCCAAGACAAGCAAACAACAAAAATAGTGGCACAGGTTCCAAAACTAAGGCATGTCCAGGGTACAAGGGGGAAAAAAAGAGTGATGGTACTCTGGAAAAAAGACAGGCTATAAATGCACCATTTTTGTTTTTATGTTTGTATAGAGGTCACCTACCTTTTCTCTTTATCTGCTCTGTGGGACTCATTAGTTAGAGGAAATAACCACCATAAATGATAGCAAATAATTTCTCTGAAAGCAAGTATATACATGCAGTTTAGTATATTAAGAGAATGAAGAGTCTTGGTTCCTCATGAACATGCTTTGTGACATTGCCTAGATGACTCCATTAATCTCTTAGGTCTTCCTTTCTACAAAATAAAGGAGTTGGACTGAGGTCCCTGCATGTCTACTGTGGAGGGGTGGGGGGTAAGGAGAATAGCCCATGGGACCAAAGCAATAGGTTACATTCGAGTTCCTGCTGATGTGTGCATTTCCTTCCTCTAATCTTGTTGCTATTAGGCTTAAACTGCCTCAAAAACTCAACAAATCTTTCTTAACATTCTACTTTTGGCCCTTATTAGGAGAAAACATAAAAGAAAAATGTTGGTCAGCTCAGCACACTGCCAGTCATCAAAGTTTTGTTTTTTTTTAAGCCCAGGAGTTGATGAAAAATACATTATTCTAAGTTCACCTATGAAAATTTGGTAAATTGTTGTAAATATTATTTGTTTGGTCCTAAATAATACCTCTTGTGGGGATAGCTAAGGCGTCAGGTCATAAAATGATCCTGAGTCAAGATGACCAAAATTTGAATTACAGTTATATTTTCTAAAGATATTGTTTGTTGTCTCTCTTAAAGACAGATGGTAAGCTGAGCTACAGATATAAAATAATTGAATTAAATTCCTCATATTATTAAATTAATTATTGAATTAAATTCCTAGTATATGCTACACTAGAAAACTTAGTTGGATTGGTTGGTGGAATATATTAGTCAAGATTCTCATGGTAGCTAGGAAAGATACCCATCTCAAACAGTTTAAGCTAAAAAGGGACTGCATTGGGCCATCAAACTGGGAGGATATTCAAAACAGCTATTTCATCATTTCTCTATTTGCTCAGCTCACACCTTTGCTTCTCTCTGCACATGAGCCTCATTCTCTGTGACTTCAGACAGTCTTGCTCCACCAAAAGTTCCAGTTGCATCATCCCAGCATTGCTCTTCAAGAGACAACATTTTTTTCATATACAAAATCCCAAAGAAGAAGTCTGATTGGCCGGGATTGGATCACAAGCTAGGTATTACTATGATTAATGAGGCCTGATAACATGCTTAAGCAGAAGATTGAGATACTGTTTGGCAGATTCAAAAGTACCACATGGTCAGTTGTGCAAAGGAAGGGACATATTTATACTAGAAGAAAGAGGAAAGGTATGCTGAGCAGATTTTTTTTTTTTTTTTTTAATGTCCAGCACAAGAAGTCCTGCCTATGACCACTTCCTTTGGATCATAAAAACCCACTTCAGTCTACTTAAGAACTTTGTGGTCATCTCATTGTTTGCCCCTGGCAACAGTAGTAGGCATCACCCAAATCCTCAAACTTTGTTCTGACAGTGATTAATGCCTACAGGTTCAGGGCACCATGAAAACAAGAAAGACTAACAGAGCAGCAAGGAAACAAGCCTCTGTTCTTGCGCCAGTTCATCATGCCTGACAGTGCCTGCCATCACTGGGGTTACCTTACTGGGAACTTTGTCAGCTCTGGAACCTGAATGCCTTCTGGACCTGTGACTTCCCGCCTTAACCCTCTACGAGCTCTATCTCTTTCCTTCATGGAGTTTTGGCACCTTTCATATTCCGTCAACTCACCCAGCCCCCAAGGGCCTTTGCTGTCTCTACCTCCACGTGATTCTTGACCTTCTCATGCATAATGTTTTTTGTATATGCTTTTTCACGTTCTTATATGTGTCCCTCCCCAAATTACAACTCTGGCACTTCACCAATAATTCAGCCCTTATTTATTTCCTAATCAAATTGGCCATATTTGGTGCTGTCAAAACCAAGGAGCTAAACAGGCTCCCAGTCATGCATGAATGTATGAGGCCAGGGATAGTTTTGTAAAAAACACAAGTAATAAGCCTTAATGGTGGCTTCACAAACGAGAAGGAGGTATCTCTGACATTGCTTGCCAAAACTTGCATTTCTACCATTAGGATCTGATTCTGTGGCTTTATCAGATTCTTATCTACAGTCAAAATGGCAATCTTCAGTTGGAATTGGTTTATCAATCCTATTCCCAGGAGAATAAAAGGACATAAAACCTGCAAGTAACCAAAATGAGGACTAAGAGACACCATCCAAGAGGTCAAAACCACAGGACTGCAGACATTAAGGGCTCCTGTCTCTGTTTCTGATTTTCCTCTACTCATATGACACAATCTGCTGTTTTCTTCTTGCCATATTGGGACACCTGACCCCACCCTAATCTTCGTTAGGACAGATGTCTCTTTTGTGTCAGATCTGGGTGATTTGATGCTTCAAAACATGTACTAACACCAGTGTAGGCTCAAAAGTAGGAAACGGAGGCTCCTGAAAGACCAGATTAGATGAGACCCAGAAGAGATCAGCATCAGCACCGTGGTGACAAGTTAACCGGGCTGGCAGAGCTGTAACTGGCAGATTGCCAGCATTTTACCTTGCAGAAATGGAGTCCCGTTTGCTTGGTGGTTCTAAATGTTGATCGTAGTTCCAGGCCCAGAGAAATGGGGGGCACAGATTAGACAAGACTGTCAGTTTCTCTGGCCCTTCACTGGGATGTCTTGTATTACTGGGGTTTTGCTTGCCTGCATCTATGCTTGTCTTTATTTTTTTTTTCTTGAAGATGTGTCTTACACTGGTCTCAATACAGTCATGGATGGCATTCACAGTTGTTATCGCACTTTGTATCATCTGAAAATGTGCGGATGAGTTGGAGGCAGTAATGAACAACCAGGCAGCCAGTTCTCATAAAGATGAATCAAAAAATGGTGATCTGATAAGAAGACTTGTGAGATCCATGTTTTTCACTCAAAAGGGTAAGAGTTATTATATCTTCTGAAATCATCAATGTGATAAAGTAACCAACTAGAAGACACACTATTCATGCTTCACCCAAATGCACTGACTGGATAAACAGAAAACTGAAGGTCCTACCAGCAACCATAAATTTAAAGTTAGTATTTCAGGTCTATATCTAAAGAATGACAGAGTATCATCTCTCCTGATTCATCCGGCAAGAATGCATCATCCTTTTTCTCCCAATCTAATCAGGAACGCTTCTGCCATGTTCATTTTTCTTTATAAGTCAAAAAAGCGAAGAAGAGATTTAGGCCCTCTCTTCTACACCCCCTCTTGACTCAGGGTTGTAGGGGGGTGAGGGGAGGAAACAGGCTGCCTAGGAGGAAAACCTCAGATTCTATTCTGACAGCCCCACAGGTACTCTTGTTTTGACTGGACTCGATTTCAAATGCTGTACACAAGTGCCATCTAGTGGTCGTCAGTAAATTAACATGGCTCTTCAGAAAAGAAAGACTTCAATCCTTTCATGAATAACCAGAAGTGGTTTTTTTCTTCTTTTTTTACTTAAACGGGACGAGTTTTCTGTATTCGCCTTCGTTCTTAAAGGAATTATTTCTTCCATCTGTTTCTCTTTGGTTGTGATAGAAGCATCTTGGCTCATTTTCTGTCACAATGTGCTTCGAGCCGTAAAATGTAGGCTGGGGCTTATTCACAAGGAAACACATTGAGAATGTCTCCTTTATCACCAGTCACTACTCTGTGGAATAAAATCGAGGTGTTTCTATATTAACATTGTCCTCAACTTTAGCAAACATGTTAGGAATGAATGGTGACTAGAGTGAAAGATAAGCAAGAAATTGGGAGGAACCAAGGACAGTCATCACCTTTAGCGTTTCCCCATTGCATATAGGATAACAACAGAAGCTACCACACCCAAATCAAAATCTCTAAAGTCTGAGACAGACTCACTTTTCTGGCCTCTTTGTCCTCTGTGCCCTGGTACAAAGTTTGATCCCCACTTTATCCTATCCGTTGACTCCTGAATAAATATATATTTTAGCCTCTCTCCATTTTCTTACTATTGTCCCCTCCCCTAGTCTGCGATATTCTTTCTCTCCTCTCCCTGCTTATTCAATCCTATTCATTCTTCAAGTTATATATTACTGTAATAGGATATCAGAATGGATATCAAGACTAAAAAATAGTCTTGTATCACATTGAAATCTATATTTAACTAGTTATTGCTGTATAACAAATAACCCCAAACCTTAGTGGCTTTAAACTAGAACATTAATTATTGTTCACAACCCTATGAGTTATCTGGGTAGTTGCAGCCTCGACTAGGCTTACTCATGCATCTGTGCTCAGTGGTGGGTCATGTGGGCAGCTGTCCTATTCCTGGTCCAGCTCTTTTACATGTCTGTTGGTGTGACATAATAAGAAATATATATTTGGTTATTGTTCCTGACTCTTGACACAGAGCTCCTAAAACCCTTGGAATTAAGTGAGTGATAGGAGTCCTAGGAGTGTCATTTGTTCTAATATTTTGTCTTGGTCTTTGTTCATGATAGAAAACTCCTAAACCCATTGGAATTTCCTGGGTGATAGGAAAGTCTTTTATTTTCAGGAGACAACTCTTGGTGGGCTCCAGATAGCCTCAGGATGAGCACTAGTCACCAGAAAGACCAAGCTATGATTAGATGCTTAGAACTTTCAGTCTGGAGATTGAATTAATAATCAGTCATGCCTATGTGATGAAACCTCTATAAAAATCCCTGAACTACCAGGTTTGGAGAGCTTCTGTGTTGATGAACACATCCGTGTGCTGGGAGAGTGGCACACCTCTACTCCACAGGGACAGAAACTTCTGTCTCAAGACACTCCCAACCTTGCCCTATGTATCACTTCATGTGGCTATTCATCTCTGTCCTTTATGATAAACCAGCGAATGTAAGTAAGTGTTTCCCTGCATTCTGTGAGCCCTTAAAGTAAATGATCAAACCTGAGAAGAGGATTTGGGAACACCAATTTATAGCCACTTGGTCAGAAGTACAGAGAACAACATGTCCCACAACATGGGACTTGGAACTGATGTCTGAAGTGGAGAGCAGTCTTGTGGGACCAAACCACTAACCTTAAGGTTATAGTTAAATTGTAGGATATTCAGCTGGTATCCAGAGATTTGGAGAATTGATTGATTGAAGGAAAAAAAATCCCATGTGTTTTGATGTCAAAAATGTTCTGAGACAACTACAGAAGAATAATTTCCTGTTTAATTAGATAAGATGGTCACAGCTGTGACAACTAGACTGTTCTCTCCATGCTTTCCTATATAGTAGGTTAGCCTGGGTTTGCTCACATAGTGGAACAAGGTACCCAGAAAGAGCAGAACCATCATGGCTTCTTGAGTTCCAGGCTTGGAACTGGGGCTCTGTCACTTCTACTACAATCAGTTGGCCCAGGAAAAATCACAAGATCAGTTCAAATTACAAAGAAATAGACTCTACCTCTAGGAGTGCCTAGGTGGCTCAGTCAGTTGAGCATCTGACTCTTGATTTTGACTCAGGTCATGATCTCAGTAATGGGATTGTGCCCCACCTCAGGCCTCCACCCCGCCCCACCCCTTGGCATGCTCAGCCAGAAGATAGCTTGAGATTCCTTCCATCTCCCTCTGGCTGCTCCCCAGGCTCATGTGCTCTGTCAATCTCTCTTACAAATAAATAAATCTTAAAAAAAAAATAGACTCCACCTTCTGATAGGATGAATTACAGTCACCTTGTACAGAATATAAATACCAGAGAAATTAAGAAAAATGGTCATTTTAGCAGTCAGCCTGTCTCAAGTCTTCCATAGATCTTTATTTCAAAACAACATGAGAGTCCCTCTGTAGAACTCAAAAGGAACTATCTGAAACTAGGTTTGCAGTTCCTAAATCCTTGCTCTCATCAAGAATTAGGGATCAGAGAGATAGGGTACCATGCTTTGAATATAATTAACATTCCCTCCTACACACACCCCAAGATAAAGGGTAACAAGTGCCTTCCTTAACCTAAGTGTACAAAGAGGTAATTCAGTGAGACTTCTTAAAGAGCTTGAAATGTGTCTCCTAAAATCTGGAGGTTGCTGTGAACTGCTGTCTGACTCAATCAGAATAAATATGAAGTAAGGACAGCTGGATAAAGTACTGTAGTTTGTGAAATCACTGAACTCCCACCAATGATGGGTCACAAGTGCAAGGCTTCCTGTGGAAGAGATGTGAGCTAAGAGTTTTAAAGAGATGATATAAGGTTGTCTTGGATCCCCATCTAGACAGCCTTGAGAAGGACTCAAGCAAAAGGAAGCATAATGTGTACCATGGAATGCCTGGAAGTCAAGTGACCAGTTGGAAAAGGAGTACAAATACCCATTGTGAGGCACCTGATGATCAAAGATGCTCAGATTAGGAGGAGGTTGGAGGCAGGGTTCCAAAGAGACATAGATACACCCCTCATGAGGAAAAGAATCAGTCTTTGGTAGAAGAAACCCAGATCATAGAGATACCACAAGTCAAGTAAGAACTTTCCTGCTGCCACTGACTCCCTTTGTCTCCTCTCCAACCCTCAATCCACCAAGATAATTTATGTTCAGAAAGATGAACAAAGAGAAGAAGGACTATGTGAAGGAAAAAGATCTATAGTTCCTTTTTTTTTTTTTTTCCCCTCCACCAGACCTAATCTTGAGTTAGGGAGGCAGAGAAGCTGTAATTTTAAGAGAAGTTCCGCTTTTTTTATTGTTACACTGGACATACTAATTCCTGGGTTGGAACCACTTTTATAACCTCAGCTTTACTAAGAGTATTGGACCATGCTTTAGTCTTCACTCAAAAGGTAAGGTAAATAAATATTAGTCATGTGTACAGCACATGTTTGAATGGGTGGTGGAGAAATAAATCAAGTTGTTTTGTAATTATGCCTCTTGAGTGTTGCAAGTTCAGTGTAATGATTTCCTCAAATTTTCTGCTTAGGGAAGCTGTCCCTGGTGCCTTTTCAGTCACTGCCCTCTTTTCCTTCTCTGGATTGTTAGGATTTTTCTTAAAATAAATCATAAAGTCTACCTAAAGCTAAAATATATGAATTGGAATTATAACTTACTATATAACATTGAGCATGTCCCATAAGCTCTCTGGCCCTCTATTCCTTTCACCAAAAGTAAAATATGATAATAATATGTAGGTCCATGGTTACTGAAAGTGTTAATGAGATACTGCAAGTGAAAAAAAATTAATATTTATTGTTTTAGAAATTAAAATATTTAAAACATTAATTCACTTATAATAATAAAAACCCATTACATGTTTACATAAGTAATATATTTGCATGAAAAATAACTGTATTTTCCAAAGCAAAATAATTCAGGGAGATAGGTGGCACCGTTTTTCATTTTTAATGAATTCTTTTCATGTCTGCCCTAATAGAAGATAGCTAGATTCTTATATCTATTTTTGCACTCAATACTGCAATCTGTGGTCTAGTTTCTATTACATGAAGAAAATCTGGCCTCAAATAGATATGTAGTTAATAAGGGGAGGAGTTTTTTTTTTTTTTTTTTGGACAGGCAGAGATTACAAGTAGGCAGAGAGGCAGGCAGAAAGAGAGAGGAAGAAGCAGGCTCTCCGCTGAGAAGAGAGCCCGATGCGGGGCTCCATCCCAGGACCCTGAGATCATGACCTGAGCTGAAGGCAGAGGCTTTAACCCACTGAGCCACCCAGGTGCCCCAGGGGAGGAGTATTTTACTAGCAATTTCAGATCATTGTGGTTACTCTTCTTTAATACTACACCAAAACTCAGCAAGTGGTATTCCTTAAAGTTAGTTACCACGTGAACTCTGAAACCATATCAATGATATTCATACTCTATTACATAAAAATCTACTGGTGTGTTGTATACTTTGAGTAGATCTTTCATCCATGCATGATTTTTTAACATTCTGTATTCATTATTTGGAAAATACTGGCTCATTGAGCTATATGGATCGTCTAAATGTTTATATATTTTATTATATAATACCATTATATGATAATAATTTCATTATATAAACCCCCCACATTTATTAATAATATCACCACTGACTTCATCAGAAAATTCCTGAGTATTAGACAACTATCATGGTCATATGGCAAATACAAGAGGTCCATACTGCCAATTTTTGCTTAAAAGCTCAAATGTTTTCATTGGCAATCAATATTTTTCATTGTTTTCTTGAAGTGACAGATTCATATTGTTCATTTTCAAAAAATGTCTGCCAAATTCTCAAGTCTGAATAACCATAATTTGTCTGTCAGTGTTTGATTTCAAGCAAAATGGGTCTCATGAAAAAAGCTGCTAGTTACATGATTTCAAAAGTGTTTTTCAAATAGGAAAGAGAATATCTATAATATTGGCTACATTGTTTGTGTTTCTTGGCCAAGTTAACAGTGGTAGCCTTCACTCATGTATCTCAACAGGAATTTTATTTTGGCTTGAATCATGCAGAAGAGCCATAGTAATAATGCCATATTAAGGGAATCACAGAACTAGAAAATATTTTAGATGTCATGTAGTCTACTCTATGAGAAAATTTTCTCTACAGCAGGCTTAATATGAGATCATTCATATTCTGACCAAGTGCTTCCAGTGACATGAATCTCAGTAGTTCTTGAAGAAGCCCATTCTACCATTTTTAGACAGCTTATTAGATGTTCATCGTATTGAGCCATAATGTTCCTTCCTTGATTTTATGATGCAAAAGAGAAAGAATCTACTTTCTCTTCTATATGGCTAACTCCCAAGAATTAAATCTTCAAAATCTTTAAATTTGTTGAGTTTAAAAGACTGCTTTAAGCCATACCCATAACTACTTACACACACACACACAAACACACACACACACTCTTCGCTCATCATGCTGTTTCTTCTCTAGGACAGAACCTGACATTTTCACTACTCATCCTCAAATAACAGAGTTTTTAGGTCCATGTCACCTTATCATCCTAGACTCTTTCTGTTCACTATCTGTGCCTCTTAAAAATAGCACCAGAATGCTATTAAAGGATTCTGATTTAAATCTTTCTGGATCAGAATTCATTTCTTTCCTGTACACTGTTTTGTTTTGATGCAGCCTACAATTGTATCCTCTTTTTTGTTTGCAATTATGTTTGCTTGTTTTTCAGAATCACATACTGCAGGCTTATACTGAATTAGTCTTCAAGAAACATCCCCAACTTTTTCCTGTATGAGCATTGTTACTTTAGTTTCCTATTCTGTACTTGTGCAATTAATTTTTTAGGCTAAAGGAAGGAACTTACTATACTGAAAAAAATTATCTTATTGGTTTATACCATTTTAGAATGATCCCATTGTTTAAATTTTTATCAACTTTTATTTTACATCTTTGGTAGAGAATACTTGCAGGTCACCAAAACCTAGTATCTTCTTCCTGGGAACATGACTGGATTACATTTCCCAGCCCCATGTGTAGTTAGGTGCATCTCTGAGATGGATTTCCAGCCAACTCAATGTGAGTAAAGAGAGTTTATATTACTTTAGGGGACTTTAAGGCAGCAGCATGACTACTGCATTCCCTCCTACTCTTGAACATGAACATCATTACTCATATTAACTGTTGACCGTACTTAACTATACTGTTGACAAAAGATCTTTGGGTATGACAGAGGCATAGCAGAACGATCCTGGTTCCCTGAATCTCTGTGCAGAGATCTTAGAATCTGATCTTCTGATCTTAGAATACCTGCCTCGGAATTACATGAGCAAGAAATAAAATATTCCTTAAGCCACTGAATGCAGGGTCTATCTATTACAACAGCTTAGCCTACATTAACTAATATAATTGCTACATACTGATGGTAGATGTGATTTTAAGGTTTGTGTCTTCATCCAAATTGATTATTTTTCTGTGGTTAGAGTAGTAAAGAGAAATAAAATGGCCACTGATAAAATTAAGCTTTCCATATGCCTGTGCTTCATTTGGACTGAAGAAATCTATTTTATTTCCTAGGAGAGTTGGCCTCAAGAAGCATATTTTATTTTCTAGGAGATGCCAGAAGCCCCTGATTTTGCTCATATTGTGCTTTATTGTGTACCTCTTTGAAGTTATTTCCATCTTCCTCAGCCAGTCAGTAAGTCTCTCTACTGTGCTCCCACTGAAACCTCGTCTAGGTTTCATGACTTGGAATTCCATTAAAATTGTTTACCTGCTGTCCTTTCATTAGGCTCTGTGCTCCTAAGAAGAGGGACCATATTTTATTGATCTCTATATTCTCAGTACTGTGTTACAGTGTTTGACACAAAAGGAATACTCAGTAAATGCTTAAGAATGGATGAATAAATAAATTAATGAATACCTAAAATTTGGGCCTATAAGAAAAAGAAATCATCAAAACCATCAGTGGTTCTAACATCACTGTTTTCATTAATGCCAAATAAGCACTGAGTGTCTGGTACAAATTTATAGGGACAGAGTAATTAGTCATCTGAAGAGTCTCTCTGGTATTCTGAGATCTGTGAGTCCTTTGATAATCTGATTTCTGCTTCAACTATCGAGAACTAGACATGGTATCATTATCACCTATGACTAGCCCTTGTGGAACAAGCCTCTGAAAACCAGAGCATGTTTTTCAAACCTTGCATATTCTCTTAAGATGGAATCTACTGTCTCCTTAGATTTCTTACTTTGGATTCGATTTATTTAAGACTATTCATGACAGCCAGATGGTCCACACTAGTATCAGACAATTTATCACAGTGCTCAGCTGTTGCATTAAATCTATTTCTTAAAGGAGAAAAATCATTTATTATTTTAACAAGAAGAGAATAGGGCTCCAGACCTACAAAGTAGCCTAGATCAGCTTATGGCTTCTTGCTCTTTAGAATCTTTATTTAGAACTTCTTTGATTGGCTCAAACTCCATTCAATGTCTTATGGAAATCCAAAGCAATTAGCAGATTTTCTCCATATTCTTGTGGCTATGGAGGTGGATGGGATATGTCTTAATGACGATCTCCTGCTTGGGGTTCGTCTCACCTTGTCAGGGTACACACTGTATTTTACACCACATCAACCCAAGCATGAAGATAAACCCCTTCCTCAGTTACCACTAAAAATCCCACCAAATGTTGTCAATGGTTTGAGGAAAAGGGAAGCTCGCATTATAGAACTGTAAACAACTTCAAAATGAATGTTAGCCTTGCTCTCTCAATTACTTTTATCCCACACCAGGTTGTTGTTGTTGTTGCTGTTGTTTTTAAAAACAGGCTACTTCACCTACAATGTGTCAGTCCTGTGTGTTCTCAATGGTTCTTCTCTCCTTCTTCTGACTCTTCTACCTTCTCTCTCCCATCACAATTTCTATCTATTTCTAATTTTAAGACATGTAGTTATTTCATTTGTGTGTTGGGTTCCTGCAGACCCAGTCTCAGGTGAGGATTTCACTTTTCTCTTTGAATCTTACCAAGGTACTTTCCTAAACGATTATTTTTTTCTAAGTAGAATTCTGTCTCCAACTGTAAAGCACAACTTTAAAGCCATTATAAATTCATTCTGAGTGAGGGGGAGAGACTGCTGATATCTGGACCTCAGACATTTTGTATAGAGACTTGTCCAAGGGTCTGCAGAATACGGCACTCTCTCTGGAACCCTTAGCTCCCAGTTGACTCCTTACCTCAAGTCATAACACCCGCCTCTGCACTATGCGTCAGCATAGACCCTTAGCCCAGTCAGTACCCTCCGACCTCCTCCCTTCATGCCCAACTTTAGTAATAGTACACTTTTCTTTTTTTATTTTTATTTATTTATTTATTTATTTTTTTAGATTTTATTTATTTATTTGAGAGAGAGAGACAGTGAGAGAGAGCATGAGCGAGGAGAAGGTCAGAGGGAGAAGCAGACTCCCCATGGAGCTGGCAGCCCGATGCGGGACTCGATCCCGGGACTCCAGGATCATGACCTGAGCCGAAGGCAGTCGTCCAACCAACTGAGCCACCCAGGCGTCCCACTTTTCTTGTTTTCTTATCCAATGTTCCTGTCTTCACCACCTGCCCATTAATTATCTGTATCCATCTAAGATTGGGACTCTGATATCCCAATGCATCTTAGAGCTACACCACCAGCTTTCAGTACTTCACTATTCCAGAATATTGTGATATTTCCATGTACAAAATTACTACATTTTGTGTGTGTTTTTCAAAGTCTCTGATCTGTATGATTTATGTCCTGAGCTAAACCTTTAAAAACCATTCTGAACATATCCTCCCCCTATTTAAAATCCCTATAATGTATCCTCTTATTTAAATTCACATTTCCTGAGTTGTTAAAGAGATTGGGAATATTTTCTTATATTTATTAGTCATTTGAATTTGTTTAGAACCAGATGATCTTGATAAAGCGTTAGAAGTTAGATGGAGATGGGGGAAGCCAAGAAAAACTAGAAGTGGTATATTGTTTAATTAACCATTGCTTAGATGAAGTATACTATATGCAATATCAAAATAGGGTTAGGCATTAGAAACCAGCATTCAGACATATGTGGAGATAGAATTATTCACATCCTGTCAATAAGACCAGCATATAATATGGACTATACTTAAACATTCCTCTAAACTGTATCTTACATGCTCTCTCTTGAAGTTGGGTGCAAGAGGGGTTAATAATTGTTTCTACATGAGATCAATATATCTCCTTAAAAAGTTCATACAACCATAAGTGTGTGTGTGCATGTGCGTGAGTGTGCGCGCGCACACACACACACACACACACACACCCTCCAGATGTGTTGTCTTCATGTTCCAGACACCTGATTGTTTCTAAATAGCTAGGTGCATGGCCTCCTGCAGGTGGAACATCTGGGTGATTGACTATATTCCTCCCTATTCATCCAAAAGTTTTGGCAGCTAGTTGCAGACAGATTGAAAATCTTCCCCTGAAACACACAGGAGTAGCCTCTGTCAGCTGAATATTGACAGGATCTGTAGTAGTTTTTTTTCCCCCCCAGGTCTCAGCTACCATCAAAATGTTATTTTCCAGCTGCTAGGTGCTGGTCTTTTATACTGTAGCTCAAGAATAAGTATATTCAAAATGAAACATGAAAAATACATTTAGTAAGATTTCAGTCCTGGCAGAGGTATTTGTATAACAGATAAAGTCACAAAATGGTATATAGGGTAATGTACTTGTGAATATCATACTATTTGACATCTGAAATTTCCCCTCGTGACCAATTTGGGCTTTTTGTATGTAGGAAGAATTGGAATTGGTCATCTATTGGCAATTAAACTTACATTTGTCCAGAATTATGTGTCCACTTATTCTAGTGAACAGTGGAAAACTAAATCAAGGAATTTTTTGAGTTCTGAAGGAATAAAAATGTGGTTTACATTAATTATAGATTACTTGGCATTAATAATCATAAATTATTTAAAATATATCTATAGAGTAAAATATATACACAATATTTTCTGCATATGCATACATTATTACCTGTATGGTTTGGTGGATAAGAACATCTATTTTGGCAACCAGACTGTGTATGAATATTGGCTTTATCACCTATCTACATGAACTTGGGCAAATTTTTAATCTCTCTGTGACTCTATAAAATGTGAATTATGGAAGAGCCTGCATCATAAGGTCACTGTGGGAGGGTTAAGTAAAACAATATGGGTAAGACACGTGAGAGGTGCCTGGTATAGAACAGACTCTCAATAAACATAGTAGGACTAAATCTGTGTGAAACAGAGTGTGTGAACATGTGTGCATGTGTGTGCTGAAGAACTAGATTTTTTTTCTAAATAATGAAAAGGTTTTGGCATTGATTTTCTGAATTTTATCTTCAAAGAACTATTATAGGACTCATAGGTTGTAGGTTATAGAAAGAAAGCAGACATATAGAATGGTAGGAAATAAAATGTAGCTCTTAGAGCTTTTCTCTATATTGTTCATCTTTCTTAAATATCATTTTGATCATTTCACTTCCCTGCTTTAAAATCTTCAGTGGATTTTGATCAAGCTCTTGCTCAACCACTTCCAAATTATTTGACTTTAGGTCAGCCATCGTGTCTTCATCTATTAATGATCATGGGAATTCTTGTCCTATCTGCCATTGGGAACTGTTGAGAGGATCAGGTGGGAAAATTTATATCTGCCGCTCTTGTCTGCCTAATTCCTTCTTCCCTTGGAGGAACTGTGCCTTTTCTCCAACTGCGTGTCTCCTGGGGGACTGTCCATCATAGGGATCTGCTTTCTTCTTGTCTCAAACCTGGGCATGTGGTAGATGCCAGATCAATTTCGGTATTCCATTCTCATGCTTTTCAGCAATGGATCCAAGAACTAGGAGTAGTCTATCCATGAATTTATTTATTTATTTTAAAGATTTGATTTATTTATTTGACAGACACAGATCACAAGCAGGCAGAGAGAGAGGAAGGGAAGCAGGCTCCCTGCTGAGCAGAGAGTCCGATATGGGGCTTGATCCCAGGACCCAGGGATCATGACCTGAGCCGAAGGCAGAGGCTTTAACCCACTGAGCCACCCAGGCGCCCCTATCCATGAATTTAGATAAGAACAGACTCTTAGGGGCGCCTGGGTGGCTAAGTTGGTTGGACGACTGCCTTCGGCTCAGGTCATGATCCTGGAGTCCCGGGATCGAGTCCCACATCGGGCTCCCAGCTCCGCGGGGAGTCTGCTTCTCCCTCTGACCTTCTCCTCGCTCATGTTCTCTCTCACTGTCTCTCTCTCTCTCAAATAAATAAATAAAATCTTAAAAAAAAAAAAAGAACAGACTCTTAGTTAAGAAAACAGCCTCTTCTTGGATCACCATTTGTATGTAGGATTTGGGCTGGGACTATAGACCCCATCTTCCCCAACCATATAAGGAAAGCTGTCTATAATAGAGAGAAAAGACAATCAGTAGAAAGAAGCAAATATGCACAAAGAAGGCAGAGCAAGTCCATAGGAAAACCAATTTTCCAATCTTGCTATAAATCTATAGTACATCATTTTAGTTATTTCTCACTCCCCTGTATCCCTCACCTTCCAAGTTCATGCCTTCACTTGCATTGTTCTTTTGTCAGTCCTCTCCCCTCAGACCACTTGCAACCCTTGGATCTCTTTTCCTGATGCATTTTCAAATCTTGGATCCTTCCATTTCTCGATTTCTTATACTTCTCCATCCCTTACTGATTTCCTGCTCTGAAATTTTACCAAATATTACCATGTATTTAATATTTGGGTACTTAATGATATAATGACTTTTGTATGTTTTGTGTATCAATCTAGGTTTCTAATTTGCACCTGCTTCCATATTTCAGTCGCCACATTTCTCTTACTCTACAGCAGAGTGAAGGCTGCTTGCTTTCTAGCTCCTTCCTAACTTTTAAACCCAATCCATTTTCACAGCAAAATGAATGGGTCTTTAATAGAGAGTGCTTAGTGGAAAAGTAAAAAAACACAGTGTTATGCCAACACCATTTGTGGACATTAAACATACTCAGAGACAAATAAACATGCATCTTATAAAAATCTATATAAACAAAAAGATATGTATTAAACTCAATAAAGTAGCTGTGGAAGAAGGACATAATTATAGGAGTAGGGTACAGTGATGGAAAAGGCTTTGTTTGTTTGTTTGTTTTATTTGACAGACAGAGATCACAAGTAGGCAGAGCAGCAGGCGGGTGGGGGGTGGGGGGGGGGTGGAAGCAGGCTCCCTGCTGAGCAGAGAGCCCAATGCGGGGCTTGATCCCAGGACCCCTTGATCCCAGGACCCTGGGATCATGACCCAAGCCGAAGGCAGAGGCTTAATTCACCGAGCCACCCAGGCGCCCCTGGAAAAGGCTTTGCATGAAGTAGTAGAGATGGTATGAGGTAAACTAAAGAAGATTTTAAAAGTCAACCTTCCTCAGCTGGGGTCTTAAATATATTCATAAATATATACTTATATTCTAGGTAACAATTATTATAATATCCTTTAACAGTTCTGGGAATTAATATCATAACCCTACCCATGTATATATTTTCTTACATATGCTTTGCTTATACAATAAAGCAAAAAGATTGCACATTAAGTGGATATCAAACTTTAAGAAAATCCAATATAAGGAAATATGGATAAAAAATTCTAAAACATATATTAAAAAGATGGGGAAGCAATTATTTCTTTTTTTTAATGTTTTTTTTTAATATTTTATTTATTTATTTGACAGAGAGAGATCACAAGTAGGCAGAGAGGCAGGCAGAGAGAGAGAGAGGAGGAAACAGGCTCCCTGCTGAGCAGAGAGCCTGATGTGGGACTCGATCCCAGGACCCTGAGATCATGACCTGAGCTGAAGGCAGCGGCTTAACCCACTGAGCCACCCAGGCGCCCCGAAGCAATTATTTCTATTGCCAAAAAAACGTGTCCTATTTAATAGATAGCTTGCTCCAAGGTTAATTTAAAAGTGAGCAGTCCAGTTCATGTAAAAGCATGTTTCAATTAAAATGTTCTTCTACTTATAAAAATTTAACTCACACCAATATTTCATAAAGAGAAGCAGCTCTGTTTTTGTTGTTGTTGTTGAAACTCTGCTTTTCTGACTTCAGTTTACATGTTATATATCTTAATAATGAATGAAGCATGCAATATCAAATACATACTAGAGAAGTCCGAGAACATTTATTTCAAGGTAATTTAACTAATCTAAAAGTTCATTTTCCAAGTACTAGTTGAAAGATTTTTTTTTTTTAACTTTGGGGTATTTTTTTAATGCTGGGCAACAACAAAGGCGTTCAAGAGCAGAGACCCAGGGTGTCTTTTTTGTTATTCCCAGATATGCAGGGTCTGATGATGGCGGTGATCACACTAATGATGTTAGTGACAGTAATAATGTTGATGGGAAAGGTAGTCAAGACTGCCAAAATGAAAAATCTCATCTTTGAAATGCGCCCTTTTAAATTGTCATTTCTTCCTTTTATTTTTTCCCTTTTCTCCATTGGCAATAATAGGTAGAGAATCACAAATAACTTCAAACTACATTCTATTCCTTGACACAGGGAACCATAACTTAAATCACCAGTTCTCAACCAAGGTGTCATGACATACTCATTTGTTCATAACAACGATAGAATACTTCAAAATCAATCTTAGTGTATGATGTAAGTAATGAGATATTAATAGGCAAAATACTTTAAAATGTGGTTTTTGAGAAAATAGAGTATCTTTGAGGTTCTTCCATGAACGATGTCACTTTCACACATTTTCTTTCAAATATGCTCTCCTGAGAGAGGAAAAAATGATGATATAATGAGTACATTAAAAATTGTACCGAAAGCCCTTCTATTTTGTCCATACCAAGCCCCATGCTGAAAACCTTCATAGATCCTCATTTTAAATGCCCTGTCATCCCATAAACAAGGAAATATCCCAGCGTTCAAGTCTGTCGCAATCTCACAATCTAAATCTAACAATGTGATTCTCGATGGCAGAATTGGCACAAAAATCTTTTGTCAAATTCTGAATCCTGAATTTTTGTCTAAAAAATATGGTCACCATGGCAATAGCTAAAAATATAATGTTTGTTAATTGCCATATAAATGAGAAACAGAACCAGAAAACTGTTGTACAGACATTTAATTAGGTATAAACCAGTAATACATGAAAACCCACATAAATAAAAATTCTCTTTCATCAGAGCAATGCATTTAACTGATAATTTCAACGTTTTTCATCTCTAAACTCTTTTTACTACGTTTGTTAACAAGAAAAAGAGAGAGAAGAAACTGCAAAGGGCATCCAAGCTTCTAAGAATTTATAAGACCAAAAAGGGAGACATTTGGTTATATTCGTACCTGCAAGAGATTGCCAGTCATTTGCAGTGCACTGAATAAAGAATTGCCGTTTTCAATTCACACTGGGGAGAGAGAATGGGGGAAATTCTATAGGTAAAAAGGAAAATGTCACATTCACACAAATACTAAAAATACAAAGTTGAGTGTGGGGGGGGGGGGAGTGGGAAGAAAAGGAGAAAAGGCGAAGAAGGCTGTGGGTGTTGGGCCAGACTGAAAACGCAGGGACTGAATTGAGTTTTTAATTTCAAGAGGAGAAGGAATTAAATTCTTCACTAGAAAAATAAATCAAGGGAACTTTTATAGGGTGACTAATACATTAATAACCTACAGGAAGAGCTGAGTTCTCAGGTGAAGCTAGTTCAAGGACAAAAGGGCAAGCTCCCACTCTCCCAACAGTGTCAAGGGATCTTCAATGAATTCACGGAGCAGAGACACAGAATCCGGAATTCTTAGAGATGCTTGTCTGCGTCCAGAAAGTCTCTTGTGTACATCGCTGAAAGGCCTTATTATTGACTAATGAGCTTGTCTGAATCACCTATTTGCTTTATTATTTGCAAGCAAACATACAATTATGCCTGAGCTAATTTGAGATTCCAACTTTTCATTTTTAATGCAGCTTAGTTAACGCATAAAACCTTTCACAGTGTTTATGACAAAAAGGTTACTCTTTATTCTTTTGTGCCCGTGATTTTTTCAAAGCGAGCTTCACTAGATGTCATTTTCTCTAGAAACTTTTTTTTCCCCTCCTTCCATTAGTGGAACAGTCTAATTACTGCATAATCAAAAAGAGAGGCGCACACGGCTGCCTGGCTTCACCACATCCACACAATGGTGCCGAATGCGCCTTAACAGTCCAGTGAACTGTCAGCGGCAAAAGTAATTGGAAATTGGGGCTATTTCTTCGTGTACGGGTAGTGGGAGTTGTTCTTGTGCTTTGTTAATAGGCAAATCACTCGCAGGAGGTAGGGAATCTATAGTTAGTTTGTAAAGACTCTTTATAACTTTTTTTTTTTTTTAAGTTAAGACACTGCTTTACTTCCTCCTAAAAATTTTTTTTTTCAATTACACATTAAATGACTTGGCATTTGAGGTAATGTTATCTAGTGTTAATTCACCTGTTAGGAAATTGCCTCTCTCTAGAACCTGGGGTTAATAGAGTGCAAAAGACCATTCTTATCAAGGGGTAGGAGAAAGGCGATTAATTTACACTATAAATTAAAACATAGAAAATGGAAAGAAAACAGTCTCTGAGTTCTGGCCTCACTCCTGAAAAGCTATTATGTTTTGTTGTTTTTTTCTGTTTTTAATTTGTTATTTTTATCCACTTTAGCAGGCCTCTAATCATTCCAGGCAGAACACACAGCATGGATGAAACTATACATGAAAGAATATGCTTCAGGAAGCAAAATTAATTGACATTGCAGGGAACATATTCACAGGGTCCGTGGAGTTACAGCTGTGTGGCTTCTATTCACATCACAGTAAAATCATTTGTCTGTTTAATATTTGCAAAAGCACATTTGAAAAGGAAAACCATGAAATGCTAAGTAGCCTTGTTGACAAGCATGAATCTTCTTTGTCATATTTCACCTTTAATAAAAATAGTGATGCTAATAATGATTAAATCCATTTGTACCACATTCAGAGCACACTGCAGAGCAATGTAGGTCAGAGGATGGCTTCCAACAAGTGAGTCTGAAAATAATTGTTTATGGACCACGACGCTGCTCTTTGTGAAAAATCAGTTATTGTAAATAAAGCCTCTGGTTAATTAATAGCCAAAAAAACCCCACAAAAAAACAAATATCTAAAGAGAGAGGTATATATTACTCAATTTCATTCCAGGAGACAGGTCTTTGTCCTCTACTTCACCTGCCTCCAACAACTAAAGGTAATAGCAGCTCTTGTCACAAGCAAAATTTTAAACGAGCTTACCTTTTACTTCCCTAACTGCCAATTCCCAGCATCCTCATGATGTTTGGCTTTCCCAGGAGCCCACACTCAGGTGCTTCAAGTTATACCTTAGCATTTGCCTTCTTCCTCCCTGTCAGTACTTACTTGTCTCATTTTTTTCTCTCGAGACATAGGTCAGCAGACACAAGGATTTGGCCTGATTGGCAATTGCCTAACATATAAGTCAACTAAGTACTATGTGTGATTGATTGAGGGTTCACCATTTACATGTTTGGTGGGTATGTCATTTCATATCTTAAGCCTCAGTTTTCTCATTTGTAAAATTGGGTCAATAACCCTGTAAGGGTCTGGGGGAAATTAAATGAGGTGAGCTCATATAAAACACCTACGCCTATGCCTTAATAGTATTAGATAGAGGATTATTATCCCCACAACCAAGCGCAGTACCTGCCGCATAATTGGAACTAGATATGTGTTTGTTGAATGGAATGAATGAATAAAGACAGATTAGGCCATATTAGGCCTGAAATATCAGAACAAGTCATCAATCATGTAGCAGATATTTTGTGCATAAAATATGCAAACATCAACTTGTTCTCCAGAAGAACATAACATTTTGGACTAGTTTCGCTTCCTCCTATGATAAAGCATAGATCACACAAATAAAAGATACATGTTTCATGGAATTAGAAATGACTCACTCTCATGAGGCACCTGGGGGGCTCAGTGAGTTAAACGTTTGCCTTTGGCTCGGGTCATGATCTTAGGTCCTGGGATCGAGTCCCACACAGGCTCTTGGCTCAATGGGGAGCCTGCTTCCCCCTCTCTCTCTGCCTGCCTCTGCCTGCTTATGATCTCTTTCTCTTTCTCTGTGTCAAATAAATAAATCTTTAAAAAAAAAATTTTTTTTAAAGAAATGACTCACTTTTTATCTGGCAATTTCAGACAGTGGCCCAAAAGACACATCTTTAGCACCCATTCCATTCAGTCTATTTGTGGAAAACAATGACTAGTTCTTTTCAGAAATCTAACACAGTAGTTAAGAAATTTCAACATATCATGAAGTAAGTGTTGGAAGACAAAGAAAATTTGAAGCATTCCCAAGAAATTGGGCAAATCGTCTTTAAGTAGGACAAAAATCAATGGGACAAGGAGGCATATGTAAAGAAAATAAAAAGAAAGAACTAGATTGGAAGAAACATCTTTGGGGGAGAAAAGGGACTTTCAAGAAAATGAATTTGAATGTGAATAAAACTCCACTTCTTAGCTAGATAACTTTATAGACAATACTTCGCCTTTTTAAACCTCAGTTTTCTTATCTTCAAAATGGAAATTACAATATGTGTCTACAAATGTCATGTGAGAATTAGAATAATAAATATTCCAGGCTCAGCATAGCCACTCAGCGAAGAGCAGTAGTGAGGTATTGGTGATGGCAGTGGCGGGAGCGGCGGCAGCAGCAGAAGTAAGACAGCAGGAACAGGAGCAGTAGACTAGGCTTTGGGGAGTCATATGTAACGACAGGCTAAATACAAAGCAGCAATTTCATACTGGAAAGGAAAAAAAACAATGTCCTGAAATGTATTTTTTAAGCATTTAATGGAAGGGGAAAAAACAAATGGCCAATAAACATATAAAAAAAAGTTCAGTTTTACTAGTGATCAGGGAAATGCAAATTAAATAATGTGATACTATTATGCACACATCAGATTGGCAAAAATTAAAAAGTGTGACTATATCAAACACAAGTGAGGATGTGAGAAACAGGAGCTATGAGAAGCACTTGGGAAAGCAATTTGCAATATCCAGTTAAAAAGCTGCAGGTCCTCTACTGCTCTCCTGTGGGATTTCTCCACTGGAGACACTCTCCATGTGTCTGAACATGAAGCCACATGCACAAATATTGCTTTCAGTGGGGGAAAAGAGAAAATATAAATGTCTCTCAACAGAACAATGAATATATGAAAGTTATTTGTTAAATGGAATATGATAGACCATTTAAGATGACTGAGTCAAAGTTACATCTATCAACCTGGATAAACCTAACAAAACAATGGTTAAATGAGAAAAGAATGTTGTTGAATGGTTAAAAAATATTATACTACCTGTATTGGTCCTGGAAAAGTGCAGAATCATGAAATGATACACACTGGATTTAGGGTGGAGGTTTTTCCAAGGATGAGATTTGGAAGAATACAATCAGGCAGAAATGGAGTCTGTGATGTTTGATTTTTCTTTTTAAAGAGTCTGAAGCAAAGGGTGCCTGGCTAGTGCAGTTGGTTAAGCATCCAACTCTTTTTTTTTTTTTTTTAAAGATTTTATTTATTTATTTGACAGATAGAGATCACAAGTAGGCAGAGAGGCAGGCAGAGAGGAGGAAGCAGGCTCCCTACGGAGCAGAGAGCCCGATGTGGGCTCGATGACCTGAGCCGAAGGCAGGGGCTTTAACCCACTGAGCCACCCAGGCGCCCCAAGCATCCAACTCTTAATTTCCACTCAGTTCATGAACTTAGGGTTGTGAGATGGAGCCCCACAAGGGTCTCCATACTGGGCTTGGAGTCTGCTTGTCCCTCTTCCTCTGCTTCTCCTGTGCACGCACATTTATTTATAAACAAATAAACAAAGTCTATAAAAAAAAAGTCTGAAGCAAATACACAAATAGATGAGATTTCTTAAACTTGGTACTATGTATGCAGAAAGGCCCACATAATAACTTTCTGCAAACAAACCTTTGGGGCTTATAGTTATCAAGTATAAAATGAAATAGCTGGGCCAGCTAATCATCAAGTTCCTTTCTAGCTAAAATATTTAATAACTGAAAAGAACCTATCATGATGGGGTGGGCTAGTCAAGTTCTTTCTAGCATAGGAAAAGGAAATTGTGTTAAATTTAAGAAAAAACACTAGAAAACTAGAGTAATCAAAACATAGTGGTTCTGGCGTAAGTCCAAATATATAGATCGATGGAAGAGAATTGAGAGAACAGAAGTAAACCCTTATATTCATAGTCCATCAGTTTTGAACAAGGGTGCTAAGACCATTCAATGAGGCAAGAATGGTCTTTTCAACAAATAGTACTAAAACAATTAGATATTTGCATGGAAAAGAATCAAGTGGACCATCACACCATACACAAAAATTAACTCAAAATATTTCATTGACACTGAAAACTATAAAATTCTTAGAAAAAAAATAGGAATCTGTGTGACTTTGAATTAGGCAATGCTTTCCTAGATATGACTGTAAAAGAACAAGAGATGAAAGAAATATAGGTAAATTGGATTTCATCAAAATTAATAACTTTTGTGTTTCAAAGGCTACCATCAAGAAAGTAAAAAGAGAAAATATCCTCAAATTATATATATAAGAGATTTATGTCAAGAATATATAAAGAACTCTTACAAATGAACAATAAAAAGACAGTTCCTCTTTTTTAAATAAGCAAAGGATTTGAACAGACACAAATATACAAATAATATTCAAAGGAGTAATAAACATATGAAAAGATGTTCAACACCATTAGAGAAATTAAAATAAAACCACAATGACATACCCCTTCATACCCACTAGGATACCTATGATCTAAAAAAGAGATGATACCAAGTGCTGGCAAGAATGTGGAGAAACTGGAACCCTCATTCTTTGCTAGTGGGGATGTAAATTGGTACAACCACTTTGGAAAACAGTGTGAAAGTTCCCCCAAAGAGTTATAGATAGGGGGGCACCTGGGTGGCTCAGATAGTTGAGCATCTGACTCTTGTTTCAGCTCAGGTCATGATCTCATTGGGTTGTGAGATCAAGCCCCACCTCGGGCTCTATGCTCAGTAAGGAGTCTGGTTGAAGATTCTCTCCCTCTGCCCCTCTCCTCACTCACATGCATGCATGCTCTCTCTCAAATAAATAAATATATTTTTTAAAGATTTATTTATTTATTTATTTATTTGACAGATAGAGATCACAAGTAGGCAGAGAGGCAGGCAGAGAGAGAGGAGAAAGCAGGCTCCCTGCTGAGCAGAAAGCCTGATGTGGAGCTTGAGCCCAGGACCCTGGGAACATGACCTGAGCCGAAGGCAGAGGCTTTAGCCCACTGAACCACCTAGGCGCCAATAAATAAATATTTTTAATAGAAAGGGTTAAAGATTGAATTATCCATATTATCTAATAATTCCTCTCCTAAATTTATACACAAAAGAATTTAAAGGATATGTTCATACAAAAAGTTGGACACAAATATTCATAGTAGTATTAGCCATAATAGTGCAAGAGTAGAATTAATCCACATGTCTATAAACTAATGAATGAATAAACAAATGTGGTATAGTCACACAGTAGAATATTATTTGGCCCTAAGAAGGAATAAAGTAATAATATACGCTATAACACAGATAAACCTTGAAAACATTATGTTGAGTAAAAGGAGCCAAACTTAAAAAGTCACATATTATATGATTCCATTTCTATAAAATGCCCAGAATAGGCAAACTCATAGAAACAGAGAGTAGATTAGTGACTGCCAAAGGATAAGGGAAAGGAAAATGGGGAATGATAGCTGATGGGTACAAGGTTTCTTTTTGAGGTGATAAAAATGTGTTAAAATTAGTGGTGAAGGATGCACAACTCAGAATATACTGAAACCCACTGAATTATACATATACTCTAAAAGGGTAAATGTCACGGTATGTGATTTACATCTCAGTAAAGCTGTTATTAAAAAGTTTAAGGAGAGAAATAAAAATAGTAAAAAGGGGGAAAATTTGGGGTTACATTTTTAAAGAACGTCTTATCATAGTTATTAAACCTATTAGAATTGTTCAGAAATCTTCCAGATAATATGTGGGCATTGTTGGAGAGGGGTCCCAGAAGATAATGTGTTATAAACTATCTTGATGTTTTTAGACGTTTTTTAATCTGAATACATGAGGTTGGTTCAGAGAATTTTATGAGATTTCATTCAGTATTATTCAATAATGAATCTAAGACTCCTGTTACCAAATATTGATTTTTCTTCTGTTTCTCTCTTAGGTTTTATTTCTAAATACAAAATGTATTCTCTTTCTCATCAGATCTGAGGAAAACCCTTTGTGGAAATCAAAATTCAGTGATATAATATTCACCTGTCATTATTAAGGAAAAAAGATTCCATATAGGTAAATATAACACAATAACTGAAATTTATCCACAGCCAAGTCCCATATTGTGCTCTCCTTAATCACACTTGATAGAAATATCTAAAAAATGCTTTGTTTCCCTGACTTCTAAAGCAAAGAATAGCAACTATACCCACCTTTCTTTCATGAATCAGGGTCAGCATTATTAATGTCCATTCCCTGTAATACACTATTATACACCACCTGGCTCTTCGTTGATTTTGAGTATCCTCCCCTCCCAGATTGTCAACAGTCACTTCTGCTGTCATCGCAGAATGCCTTCCATGAAGGCTTTTTTATAGGCATACAGAGGGATTATTTCATTTCTCCCAAACCCTCCCTCATGTTTCAACTGAACAAAGTCTTCGACATCGGTCACTTTTGAAGGGGAAAATGGGACCTTTTTATAAAGAGAAAATGAAAATGAAAATGAAGGACACTTGGCCTGCACTCTCATAACTCAATCGGATCCCAGCTCAACTGATAGACTTGAAGGCTCTTGCGTTCGGCCTTTCTTCCTTCAAGCAGTGATGGGTTATGGTAAACTCTGTTAAAGGATGGATGGATCCCCACCTTTCAGTTCCAAGGAGAGCCAGAGGAGTTAGAGTGGGCACCAGGCCTTCATCCCCATAAAATAGATATGATGTCACTCCCAGCAGCCCCATTTTGTCACAAGGAACCCTACTCCTATCTCCTTTCCCTTCTCACTAATGTTCCCTCCTTAAAGATGTTAAGATAGGAGAATGTGGGGAGATTTTAGAAGATGAGGGGGCACAAAGGAAGCAAGAGCATGGTTCTTACATTGACTTATTTTCTTCTAAGACATAAGCAGAAGAATAGGAATTAATTGCCATAGTATTAGCTTCTTAATCTTACTTAAAGATACAACTTAAATAAATTAATGCATTTCTCTGGCTGCATGATGTTAGCCAAACAGGATTATTTTTTATTATGTACCATCTTTCATCACTGAACCCTGAGTATTGACATAGTCTTGGCTTCTGGGTTTTGTTTTGTTTTGTGGTTTTGGTTTTTTTTTTTTTTTTTTTTTTCCCTTAGAGAAAGGAAAAAGTATCTGCAGGAGAAAATTTCTCCCAAACTGGCTGCCACCTGTTTTCCCTCTTTTGTCTTCCCAACACTTCAGTGTTACATAATTGCAAACAAAACTTTAATAGCCTTTGCATTTGCATGGATAGAAAATAATCAGATTGTTGAATGCTAAAATATTACAAGAGATATTTTGGAATCTCAGGGTCCCTGTTCATTTACTTATTGGTTCACAGATAATGCTACAGGGTTGAGTATATCTGAAGTCTTATTTCTAAGTAAATGGGATATTATATTCCAGAAATTATTTGGAAGGAACAAATCTAATTTTGGTAATTAAGATTACTGTGTGTTCCAGATGCTACAGCTATTTCTTTTTTTTTCAGGTATTGCTCTCTAAGTGATTGTGTGGAAGAAAAATCCTTGATAACCTTTATTAGAAATGCAGCATGAACAAGAAATGAAGCTTTCTTAAATGACATATTTCAAGTCTAATATTCATTGTCACAACATAACCTACCAATCCTGAGTAATATAGGCTTTGATGGAGCAAATCTGTATGAAAAGGGTGTTCAGCTTCTTTGTCAAGAAAGGTTGTTACTTGGAAAAAAAAATCTAGGCTAGTATATGCAATTTGAGCAGAAGGAGAGGTGTGAAATCCAATTGAGTAAAAGAGGAGAATGACAAATGTCTAGAAAACATTAGACAGTATGGTTAGCTATATGGTATTAGACAAGATATCACAGTCCTTGAACCCAAAGCATTACGTGAGATACTTTAACTGCAAGAAACAAACTGATTTGAGCTAGCCTAAGTCAAATAGAGGAAATCACTAAAATGATGTGGAGATGAAAGGAATCCACATGGACAAATGCTCCAAGGCTCAGAAAAGGTTGAGAACCAGATCCGGGAAAGCTGGTAGAAATCCTTTCTCTGACCATCTCCCCTCTACTTTTTCTTTTAGCATGTCTTTTTCATTCTCCTCTCTCACTCACTCTGCAGACTGGCTTTGTCAGCTTCTATTTACATGTTATAATTTCAGGCACAGACTGGTCATGTCGGGATTGCAATATCACATCCCAGGAAACATGACCTTTGGGTGCTGTACAAGTCAGATGTCCCCCACGGACCCAATCAACTGTAGCCAGGAAGGAGGGTCACATCATACATTCAGGGATGCTGGAAGCTCAGTCTCTGAATCAAGGGTCTCCAGAAGGGTCATGGCCTTGCGGCTGGACTCGGCTCCCACCTATTTGTTACAGAACGTAGATGAATTGACATATGATACATTATGCAACAAAAACATGTAAATAATAGGATAAAAGCCATTTTAGAAAAATTGCCTTGGTAATATTAAGCAGACTAGATCAAGATCAGCATAGATCAGGGATAGAATAGATCAAGAAACATGCAGGTAAACATGTATCCTAGTAAAATTTATTGTCATTTTAAAATAAAAGTAAATATGCAGGAAAATTTAATTCTATCATATCAACAATAATGATTGCTTCTTGTTTGAAATTATAGGACTTGAATACTGTGTGGACAATCTATTTCTTATTCAGTTAGAGGCATATGTAACATGAAAAAAGTTTTTTAATGGAGCCAATCAAATCAGTTCCTCAAATTTTAAAGATAAATATACATAGACCTCATAACATTAATAAATGAAACATTGATGCCTTCTTTCTGGTCAATAATGGGCATCTCCCCTATCTTTAAACACTTAAGTCAGAAGAGTTTTCTGTTTAACTTTTCAAGCTATGAATAATATATTTTCTCATATATTTTTTCATTCAGAATTTATACCCTCTTTTGATTCAATCCTACAAGAAATGACAGTTTGATGAGGTAGAAAGGGCCTGATTGTTAGAATACCTGCTCTGAAATCATAATTCCACTTCTCTTGGATTGGAGTCCTTGAACAAGGAATTGAGGCAGTCTGAGTCTTTGTTTCTTCATATGGGTATTGATTTTTAAACATATTTAACAAAGAGCATTTTGAGCAACACTAGAAAGCATCATTTTGTTCGAGCTGGACACCAAAGATGGGGTTGGCACAAATATGTCTCCCCAGCTCTCATGCCATCCTGTGGAGCAATGGTAATGGGCTGAGTAGCACCGATCCCACCAGGAGGCTGGATAAGGACTTGCCTTCTGCTGCTGTTCCCTTCCTGTGATGCTTTGCACTGTGGAAGTTGGGGCAGAGTCTGAGCATAGACATCAGACCCTGAACTTGGATAGAGCTGGAATGCTGAATACTAGCAGTTCTACACAAAGCCACTTTGTGGGAAGTTGATCTTTTCATAAAGCCAACCCTTAATTATTTACTGATCTAAGTTTCCTATTCCCAGTAGCATATGTTACTACCTGCCAGCAAATAAGAAGGCATACGTGATCTAAGTAGTCTTTGCTGCCATCACTTGATAATAGGTTTAGCACTAATGTTTTCAAATAAATATATATTATTCTATAAAATCTAAACCTACATTAGTGTAAGCATTACTCCAACTGGCACTTCCACTGGCCCCTCTTACCACATGGTCGTATCAATGTTAGTGTCCTGCATCAAACTCTTAAACCCTAAGGTGAAGAAAATTTGCCTTTTCACCTTTCATGTTACCTGGACCTTTAACGGTCTGTAGGATCAGAATAGAAGAGAACACAGTAGATGTTCAATAAATATTTTGGACAAAGAAAACACAAATGTTTCTTTATAAAATGAACATACCATCAAAAAAAAAAAAAAGGAATGGAGGGAGGAAGAAAAGTAAAAATTTGAAAAGTAAGATGCAGATGAGTAATGAGACCTTAATAAAGTTCCAAGTAGAATTCCACCTGCTCTAGGGAGTGGGGTTTTTTGTTTTGTTTTGTTTTGTTTCATTTTCAAAAAGAACAGTAGGAATCATTAAGCAATAAGATGTGCCCTTTCTCTGTAACCCAAATGTTTTTTGCCCTTCCTAACTAATACCTATGATCAGAGGGGATGTGATACTTCGGATTTATTGTGATATTTTGGATTTATTTATATGTGATAATGACCTTGTCATAAATGATAACATGTCATAAATGATGACATTTATATGTGATACTTTGGATTTATTGTGATATTTACACAGCTCTTTAATCTATAGGCTTATGTCTTTCTCCACATTTGGGAATATTTTGGCTGTTATTTCTTTTAATAAGTTTCAAGTTCCATTCTCTTCCCTGTTGGGGGACTTTAACGACACAAATATTAGTTGAGTTCCCTGAGACACCATTTATTTATTTATTTTTCCTGTTCATTTTGTCTTTATTGTTCAGGTGAGGTAAATTCTATTAATCTTTATTCAAGTTCACCTCATTCAAGTAATTTCTGTTCTACTACTGTGCCCATCACGCTAGTTTTTTCCTGTACTACTAATCTCTATCAGGTGGGTTTTTTTTTTTAAATACTTCTGTTTTTTGGACAAGATTTTCTGCTTTTCATTTGTTTCAAGAGAATTTTTAATTTTTTTTTGAAGCATTCAGGGAGGGCTGCTTTAAAATCTTTTAAAAAAATTTTTATTTATTTATTTGACAGACAGAGATCACAAGTAGGCAGAGAGGCAGTCAGAGAAGGAGGAGGAAGCAGGCTCCCCGCTGAGCAGAAAGCCTGATGCGGGGCTCGATGTGGGGCTCTACCCCAGTCCTGGGATCATGACCTGAGTGGAAGACAGAGGCTTTAACCCACTGAGCCACCCAGGTGCCCTAAAATCTTTATCCCATATAATTGTAATCTATCATTCATCTTGGTGTTGGCATGTGTTAATCTTTTCTCATTCAGGTTGTGCTTTTCCTGGTTCTTGTATAGTGAGTGATTTTAAAAAATATATCCTGGATATTTCGGATATTCTACAAGGACCCTCTAGATCCTATTTAATCTTATTTATTTATTTTTTTTAGACAGCACACCTATTAGTATAGTGAGAGGCCAACTGGGTGTGTATGTTCTGCTTCCCATACTGTCTTGCAAAAGTGGAGCCTGATTCCTATTGCCTCTTTGCAGATGTATGCAGTGGAAGTTCATCTCCTGCTTTGGCCTGGCTGACACATTCCCAAGAAAGTGAGATAACACTAACATCTCATCCTTGCCTCTAGTGGGAGTATAAACTCAGCTCCAAGCTGGGCTTTCCACTGATACCAGAAGAGGGGAGGAGAGAACATGTTAACCAGCTCTGCCTCCTAGCAACTCACTCTGCCCTGTTAGATGCCAGTTGTGGGTAGAGACTGGTTCCCTGCCTGGTCTTGCTTTTTGAGAGGAGAGAGAGGGTGGGATGTGGAGGAGAGCTTAAGGGGAAAAGGGGGACTGGAGTGTAGACTAGCCCTGCTTTGCATTGCCTCATTCAGTCTCATTGCAGCCAGGTGTACGTAGTGGTTCAGCTCCCCATTAAACCTCCTCGATGTGGGTTAGACTGGAGAGGACTGAAATATACTGGCACCGAGACACCCTAACCCCCAGAAGTCCCCTACACTAGCCTACCTTGCACCATCTCTTTAAGTCTGTTGTTGCCTGCTGAGGGTGGAGGCTCAGCTCCATATAGGGCCCTGCTGCCACTGCCCTGTCCAGGGAGCTCACTGCACTGGGCGAGGAGGGGATGGAAAAGCAGTTCCCCATTCAGCGCTGCTGAAACCACACTGGGGGTCTGGGCTAGTTTTCCCATTGGGTCACCTTTTCTGTATTCTTTGGCTAGGAGAAAAGACTTTCTTGGAGGTTTTTAGTCTATGTCTATTAGTAGTTCCAGTTTGGAAGCTTTTACCCCCTGGATCCAATCTGGGACTATATGAGAGATAATAAAGAAACCTAGGGGACACACTCCCCTGACTTCTCAAGCCCTGAAGTCCCTAAGCAGTCAATTTCTTTCCACCTTTCAGAGTCTTCTTATGTTTATTTGTTCTCTTATGTCCAGGGTTTTTTAGTTGACCTCTAATTTGGTCAGGACAAAAATCTGGGATGTGATACTTTGGTTCAGACAATTGAGACAGTCTCTTGAATCTCAGGCAGGAGCCAGCCCAACCAAAAATCTTCCTAAGCAAAAATACTTTAGAGGAATCAATGAATGAATGGATGAATATCATATATTCTAAGATTTTAGCCATTGCTATGTAGTTTCAAAAGAAGGTCCAGCTGTCATCCGTTTTCATGTGATTTAATATAACCACCCTTTATTTTCACTCTAATACACAAAAAAGACATTTTACTAAGACAATTAGACAAATTAACATAAAAACACTCTAATTATAATGTTTATATTTCAAGCTTTTAAAGAATAAATACTGCATTTTTAATCTAATACTGAGCTTGTCTCCAAATCTGATTTTTAAGTCTTTTTACTTCAACTTTTGAAAAGCTCATTTTTATTTTTATTAGAAAAGCAATACACGGTTATTACAGAAAACCTCAAAGTATAGAAAAGTTTAAAGAAAAAGCTAAAAATACTTTTAATCTTACTACTTTTAATATTTTGGAATATTTCTTTCCAGTCTTTTTGTGTGTTTATTGAGATGCATTAACCAGATTCATAAATTCTCCTTTGTTCATCTAACACTGTCTTGACCATTTTCCTATGA
This sequence comes from Mustela lutreola, assembly GCF_030435805.1. Taxonomy (NCBI): domain Eukaryota; kingdom Metazoa; phylum Chordata; class Mammalia; order Carnivora; family Mustelidae; genus Mustela; species Mustela lutreola. The sequence goes on along the minus strand of NC_081300.1, from coordinate 31,012,703 downwards.
GACTAAAAATATTGGGAAAGGTTATTTTTATGGCAACATAGTTTACCATCTTAGAGATAAATCTGAATTTATTTGGATAATCCCCTTTTGCTGAATATTAAAATGGTTTATATTTTGCTACTATAAATCATGCTGCAAAGAATCATTTTTTAAATAAATGTCCATTTTTATATAATTGTGATTATTTCCTTAAGACAGATTTGTTACCTTCAATCTTTATTTTGAAGAGCAAATTCATCCCATAAGGTTAAAAATAGTATTTTGATCTGTTTAATAAATGTAGAGAAATAGTTGAGATCCCAGTTTTGGACTTTTTGATATGCTATAAAAATATGCATAGTACTCAACACCAAAAAACTGATCTCATTTAAAAAAAAAATGGATAGAGAATCTGAATAGACATTTTTCCAAAGAAGACGTAAAGGTGGCAATAGAAACCTAAAAATATGCTCAACAGGGGGATCTGGGTGGCTCAGTTGGTTAAGCATCTGCCTTCAGCTCCAGTCATGATCCCAGGGTTCTGGGATTGAGGCCCTTGTAGTGTTCCCTGCTCAGTGGGGAGTTTGCTTCTCCCTCTCCCTCTGCCCCTCCCTGCTTATGCACGCTCTCTCGCTCTCTCTCAAATAAACAAATAAAATCTTTTTTAAAAATGCTCAATATCACTAATTGTCAGGGAAATGCAAACCAAAAACACAAGATCTCACCTTATACCAGTCAAAATGGCCAGTATCAAAAAGACAAGAAATAACGAATATTACAACAAGTGGCTAGGGCACAGAGAAAAAAGGAACCCTTGTACACTGTTGGTGGGAATGCAAAGTGGTGCAGCCACTGTGAAAAACAGTATGGAGGTTCCTCAAAACATTAAAAGTAGAAATACCATATGATCCAGTAACTCCACTACTGGCTATTTATCCAAAGAATATGAAAACAGTGATTCAAAAGGACATATACACCCCTATGTTAATTGCAGCATTATTTACAATGGCCAAGATGTGGAAGCAATCCAAGTGTCCCCCAAAAGATTAAAGGATAAGGAAGATAGAATATTGCTCAGCCTTAAAAAAAGGATGAGATCTTGACATTTGTGACAACCCGGATGGGCCTTGAGAGTATTCTGCTAAGTGAAATAAGTCAGATAGAGAAAATACAAATACGATATGATTTTACTTATATGTGGTACCTAAAAAAACAAGTGAACAAACAAACAAAAAAAGCAGAAACAGAACTTTAAATACAGAGAACAAACTGGTGTTTGCCAGAAGGCGGGGGAGTGGGGAGATGGGCAAAATGGGTGAACAATAGTGGGAGGTACAGTCTTCCAGTTATGGAATGAGCAAGTCACAAGGAGGATAGTCAGAACATAAAGAATATAGTCTATGGTATTGTAGTATCGTTGTATAGTGACAGAGAGTAACTATACTTGTGGTGAGCACAGCATAATGCATAGTGCTGTTGAATCACTATGTTGTACACTTAAAGCTAATGCAACATTGTATGCTAACTGTACTTACATTTGTATAAATGTACACAGTATATATATACATACATATATATATATGTCTATGGAAAATGAGAGCTCCATGTTTCTAGCACATATTTACATCTTTGTTATTAGATACTTTAATAGAGTTTTTGATATTTTCAATGGTCTCCTTAACTACGCTGAGTTAATGATGAGTGGTTTTTACGTGACATTTATTTTCCCACTGAAGTGTGAAGATCGTATTTTACTCTGAAATAGTAAAAATATCTTTAAAATATACCTGAACACAAGGTCTTTATGGTATCATGAGAAAAAATATAATGTATTAATTTTTCTTGAATGTTCTTTAGGAAAAACATTGTTGAACACACAGTTTGAGGATGACCATAGGTAGCATGTAAATTAATTCTTTAAATTAATTAAAGAACTTTGGCTTATAAGAATCATATGATTTTTAAAAAAAAAAATGAAATCTGTTTATCACTGTAAAGCATGTAATTAACCTTCAGTAGAAAGGAATATGAGGAGTATCACCAAAGATGAAAACCAGATTGACTTCAGATGATTTGAGGATGAAAGGAAACTAGTTATAGGTAAAGTTCTTCATTTCCTAAAATGCTTGACAGGAGAAAAAATATTCACATAAAGAGTTTAAAGATTAAATTGCCTTAAACTGCTTTTTCTTCCTTTAGAAAATAGACACAAGCTGGCTCTTTGTAGCAACAGATCGCTTCTGTAATTGACATGATAAAAAATGGAGCTGGGCAAAACCCGAGGTGGTTTGGAGTTTGAGCTGGGAGTACCGCATTCATACATTCCAAGTTTCCTTTCTTAACTTGTGACTCTGGGGCTGAAATAATGATCTCTTTTTTTCCCTTTAAAATAAATCTTTCCCTGCTTCTAACTACCAGGGGAATATTATGAAAACATTCAGAACTAACATTACAGAACTAACATAGCTAAAAACCGTGCATCAGCATTGTGAAAAGGCCTATAATCCCAGAGAGAGAAAAACTCCAAACATTATCAGCAGTGCAGGGCTCTTGACTGTTGATTCTGAGAAACAGTAAGTTTGGAATTCTTGCTGCTCATTTAGCAAAAATAAAGTGACCAAAAGTAAGAAGAAAGAAAGAGAAAAGAGAAAAAGGAGCCACAGAGAGAAAACTTCCTTGTGTTTACCTGGGTATCGCATGACCAAGGAGCCTGTTTATGCACCTGGCTCATAGGATGAATGCTGGTAGAAGTTTGGGGTGTGGAGGGCACCGATAGAAGCAAGTATGGGACAGGAGCTTCAAGCTTCTGGGGTATTGCTTCCTTCCTCCTCCATGCTGCTTTGCTCATCCAGAGAAGAATATAAATGGCAGGCACCAATTTTATTTTTTTAAATAAGACCTTATTTATTTATTTGAGAGAAAATGAGCCAGATACTCTCATGAGTGGCGAAAGGGGCAGAAGGAACCCTATCCTGGGCTGATTCCAGGACCCTGAGATCAGGATGCTGAGATCAGGACCTGAGCTGAAGGCACATTACTCAACTGACCGAACCACCCAGGCGCCCCATGGTAGACATCAGTTTTCCACTAAGTCTTCCTGTCAGTGTGGGACTGAGCAGGGAATCTTAAACAGCTCAAGTTAAAAAAGCAGATGCCCTCAATAACTATGACAGTCCCCCACCCAACACACAAATGAAACCAAATGCTACCATTTTGTCCTGAGTTCTCTGGCTCTTTTTGGTAATTAGTTAGTTCCACTCTAATTTCAATATCCATTGTGCCTATCTCTATTAATAAACATGCACAACTCCTTGTGTGTGTTGTGTGTTCATGTGTGTGTGCCAGGCGAGGGTTAATGTTTTAATGTTAAAGTCTCACCACTTGTTTATGAGTTCCTTGAGAGTACCTTTGAATCCCTAAAGCCTTACAAAGTACCTAGCATGTAGTAGTAATTTGATGGTAATAATTTTTATTTATTGAGCAAGTACTGATTCCCAGGAATTATGCTAAGTAATTTTACATGGATGATAAACAGAAATTAAAAGGAATTAAAGTAAGTGTCCAGGGTTACCGGCTAGTGGGGGCAAGTCTAGCCCCATTATTTAGGCCTCTGACAAGCAGTAATGCCTCACTCATTTGTTAAATGAATACAGGAATCTCTCTTTCTCTCACCTCATTGTGATAACTAACTGTGACTTAGCCAATATTTTATTTTATTTTATTTTTTTTTTTTTAAGATTTTATTTATTTATTTAACAGACAGAGATCACAAGTAGGCAGAGAGGCAGGCAGAGAGAGAGGAGGAAGCAGGCTCCCTGCTGAGCAGAGAGCCCGATGCGGGACTCGATCCCAGGTCCCTGGGATCATGACCTGAGCCGAAGGCAGCGGCTTAACCCACTGAGCCACCCAGGCGCCCCGAGCCAATATTTTAATATAAGAAACTTAAAAATCTATCTTTTCAGTATCATCAGAACACTATTTAGCACTTATGTATACACTTATGAATACCGAGATTGCCTTAGAAATGGTTCCTGCCTTTTGGAAGTTAGAATCTAGGGCAATCACATTATGGGGAGCACAGATACATAAAAGACATACAGCCTACAGAACAAAAACATTATCCTATACATTAATGGATCATAAGATATTGCTTAGGGGCCTCCCTTTTCAATTTACACTTAAAACTACAGCAGGAACATGCGATATATATATCAGTATATATATATATTTGTGTGTGTATATGTATATACATGTATACTTCTGCATATATATTTATATACATACTTCTATATATATATTCTTCTATAATTGTACATATACCTCTGATATACATATATACACATAAGCATATACAAATACACTTGTACATATAACACACACACACGGCACAGAGAATCATTATTGAGGAGTATCCGTAGGCAAGAATCTACCTCTTTATTTCTCTATTCTCTCTTCTGTAAAATGGGTTGGTATAAGGGTTAAATTGGATAGAGCATAAAATGTGCTTTGAGTCTGCAGCCTGTCAGTCATTTTGTAGATGATCACAGCAGAGGAACTATCCTTCTGAGGTCAAAGTTGGCATGCATGTCAGTGAGCTGAGTTGCCTGAGCAGAGCTCTCATGGACCAACTGTCCACCCACTTCTGAACTACTCAGGACCACTATGACCACATCAAGCCTTGCGTGTGTGCTGACCCTCTCCACCAGCATCCAGGGCGTCCATCATCACCTGAAATATCATTCCTATTTGGACATACCACTCCTAATCTGACTCAATGCCATCTCTTCTCCCTGAATTCTTTCCCTGGACCTTCTGGAACAACTTTTTGCGATCAGCCTCAGCTCCATTTCTGAAAAACTCCTTCACCTCCATGCTTTTGCGAAGTGTGTCTGTCTCTTGAGGACTCCATGCCTCCTTTCAAATGAAGGCTGTTGTTTCTTTTTCCTTCTCCTGCCCAACTCCTTAGGGCCAGGAAGTAGATTAGATACTCACCTGATCCCCACAGCTGCTTCTAGCCATTTCTCCTTCATCATCCTTTACACGAAGGTTAACTTACCCATTTGGCATACTGGATACAGTAGACATAGTGCCTGTGTTGCTTTTAGGGGACTAGGAAAATATTTCCATTTCTTTTAAAATTTGAAGCAGAAAATGACTATAATCCAACCTGAATTGTATTCATCTTTTACTCAAACAATTGTGAATATACTTTTTAGTTTTTTTATGAAGGAAGGGGCTAATATGCCTAGGGCCCAGATAAGTCATAATGTGGGCCTGCTTTAAACCCCTAGCTCTTCCCTAGCTCCTGCTGTCAATGTCCATCACCTCTACTCCACTGCGATCCATCTAAGGACCAGGGTTCTGTCCTTACATACTGAGGACCTGAGCTCCAGCTGACCACTTTCCTCTCCACCCAAACTCTAATATCCAGAGTTGGCTTAAGTACATACTGAGGTGTGGGTGCCTGGGTGGCTCAGTGGGTTAAGCCACTGCCTTCGGCTCAGGTCATGATCTCAGAGTCCTGGGATCGAGTCCCGCATCGGGCTCTCTGCTCAGCAGGGAGCCTGCTTCCCTCTCTCTCTCTCTCTCTGCCTGCCTCTCCATCTATGTGTGATTTCTCTCTGTCAAATAAATAAATAAAAAATCTTTAAAAAAAAAAAAAGTACATACTGAGGCGTTAATGCAAGAGGCCACCCTTTTAGATCAGACCTCCCCAATAGACTGGGGAAAGTAGCTGTGTATTTTGGTGGGTACCTGGGGGTGGAGACTAAGGAAAAGGACAGGGCTAAGGGCTGGAACACTGTGTATATTTCCTGTTTGGTCCAGATAATTTCAGACACTGGGAAGTGATTGAATCTGTAAGCAGAACGCCTTGGCAGTTTTGGTGGAAAGAGCTGGGGAAGGCAGAGAGAGGACTAGCAATTAATGGAGACCGAAGAGGGTACAACCATTTCAGGTCTTTCAGCCATTATTCTTTCCCTTTTTGTAGCCTCAGCCACTCTCATTTATGCAGCAGGGCTGGGTGAGCCAAGGGTGGGATGCCAGGTGGGGATGCTCATGGCCCAGTGTTGTGAAGAATCCCCTGCGCTGCTCCAGTCCTAACTCTGCAGACCACATGACATTCAGCCTCTGAGTACCCCTGTCCTGAAAACGCAGCTGAGTTTTCAAGGTCCTTCAGTGCATCCTGTAGGGAAAGCAAATGCTCATCACAATGGAGGGAGAAAAAAATCCTGAATCCTTATATCCCCTGAAGCTTGCTAAGTTCTTGAAGTGCAAAGTAGAGAGAAGGTCTCAATGGGTGTGCAGAGGGCTCTTCATGCTGTAAAAGCCAGCCTGAGAGTGGCAGGCAGCACTCATTAGGCAGGCATGGGGAGAAGCCTCCTCTTCAAAAGGCAGGAGGCAAGGAAGCATTTGATGGGGCAGGTATGTTTGTTTTAGCCTGGGCTGGGTCTGGGGACTGCTCAGTTTGGAAGGACGATCGCCTAGGGTCAGAGAATGAACCTGCCCCGGGCATCTTTCTCTCCTTCCCTTTTTCTCTCTTTCTGTCTTTGTTAAAATACAAATTTACATTGGGAAACAGCCTAGCTTCCTAATGATGGAGACTGCCTCTGTGCAGATATATTCTCTGATTGATGGGGTGTGGGGAGGGAAGGAAAAAGACCAAAGAGAGTTCATGAATTCACTCTCAGATTCAAATCACGTCAGGGGCCCTGCCAGTCTCCTTAGGCGGAAAACCAGGCAAGGCAGAGATCAGCAAACTGTGTTGATGTCTCGCTTGCTCCCCCTTTTCTCTACATCTGCATTTATTCACTTAACAACCTAGTGAACTTGCACAATAGAGTCTCACTCCTCCTTCTTCTTCTATAAAGCAAAACAGAAATGGAGAGTCCTTGTTTTAATCGCTACTCTTCTCTGGGGACTTTAGGAAAACTGAACATACTGGTTCACATTGAAAGAAAGTTTTATTTAAGTTACTTCCAGTGGGGATGCCCCAAGGTTACTTTGTTTACTATTTGTCTGTCTACTATTTGTCTCAGTATTTAAAAGCTTAGTGTATTAATAGAAAAGGGATTTGCAAATGCTTACTGTCACTCACCTGGAAGCAATTACTCAAAAGATAATCAATTTAACATCAATTTTTTTTTTCTTTGAGTGCCAATATCTGACTGGCTCTGTTCTGGGGTCTTTTGTGAGTGTAAGATAAAAAAGATCATATGCCATGTTGGTCAGTGTGGGGTGAAAAAGCAAACATGTGAAAAAATAGCAGGAAAAAAAAAGCATACTAAGTAAACAAGTACCAGCAGGCAGTAGCATATACCTTACACATTCTAGGTTTTCCATACAGGTAGAAATAAAGCTTATATCTTCTCCATAGTAATACTGACCTGTAAATACACTATGCTATTTCGTAATGCTGGCCACCTCAGCCACATAATATGCAAATCATCTGGTTCAAATGAAATTTTAAAAGATGAGGTCTTTTTCCTTTATAGCACAGATCATTTGTGAAGCTAATCACAACAATAAAAAAACACAACTCCTTGACAGATTCTAAGTCACAGCAGAACTTTTATTTTATTTTTAAATTTTTTTTTTAAAGATTTCATTTATTTAAGAGAGAGAGAGAGCATGAGCACGGGGGGCCTGGGGAGGGGCAGAGAGAGAGAGGAGGAAGCAGACTCCTGGCTGAGCAGGGAGCCCAACGCTGGGCTTAATCCCAGGACCTTGAGATCATGACCTGAGCCAAAGGCAGATACTCAGCTGATTTAGTCACCCAAGTGCCCCATGGCTGAACTTTTACACTCAGTATAAGAAAAACTTATGTTTTAACAGGGTGCCTTCTAAAGAAAAAGGGAGTCCATAGCTTCTGTGCCTTACACTGAAAAACACTTTAAATAATCCTCAAGTCAGCTGGGAATGTGAGCACTAAAAAGTGTATCAGCGGGACGCCTGGGTGGCTCAGTTGGTTGGAAGACTGCCTTCGGCTCAGGTCATGATCCTGGAGTCCCGGGATCGAGTCCCGCATCGGGCTCCCAGCTCCGTGGGGAGTCTGCTTCTCTCTCTGACCTTCTCCTCATTCATGCTCTCTCTCACTGTCTCTCTCTCAAGTAAATAAAGTCTTTAAAAAAAAAAAAGTGTATCAGCAAATTTGCGTGGTACTAAATAACTTAATGCTTTAAGTATCAGTAAAGACAAAATAGCATATTGTATAATTTACCTTCAGAATTTTTCTTTCTCTTTCTTTGTATACATTTTAATTGTTTTAGTGTAATTATAAGTAATTAAATCCAATAAGAAATTTTTCTAATTTTTATTAAGGGGTTATTTTGTAGAGAAAAGTCAGCCCTCTCACAGAGGGTCTCAATAGAAAGATGTTCAAACAATAGATGCAAAAACTGCAGGAGGTGACTCCAGCTGTGGAATGGGAGAAGGGAAGGTGAATAGACTTGACATTGGAACTCCGGTTGAAGAGAAAATAATGATTTCAATGAACCTACAAGTTGTCTATTAAATTCTGGATTTAATTCCAACTTCAAGGCGGTTTGGTGGCACTTGGAATCTGAGATTGGTCCCTGTCAAAGACAAAAACCAAACAAGGAGGGTTATTACTTTTACTTAGGCAATTACCACAGGGAGAACACCCCAGATGAGTAGATCAGAGTTTCTTAGCAGGATGGTTTCATCTTAGGCTTTCATAGGGAGAAGGAGACAAGTTATAGGTAGGATGATTTTACAGTAGGGATTGTTTCTATAATCAGAAGGATTCTTAGCACTTAAATGGGAAATAATATTTCTCTCTGTGTTAGGTAATTTTTGGACAATAGACATTTTAATTAATTATGAGACAAAGAATGGAAATTTGGAGGGTCTGTGTCTGGTCCCGTAATACAAAGATTAATTAGCAAATTTTATCTAAGTCATAGGGAGAAGTGTGGTTCTTTGTAGTAAGCCATTTTCCTTGATCACAAAGAGTAGGTCTTTTTGGTTTTTGATATATAATAATTTGATATATAATAAAATGTAGGCATGGTAGAAGAAAATGGAAGGACCCTTAGCTGGGCTTATGGAAATCCTATTAGAAAGCTTTTGTTTTTCTTTTAAAAAGATATTATTAATTTATTTGTTTGTTTGAGAGTGAGAGAAAATGAGAGAGAGCACGAGTGGTGAGAAGGGCAAAGGGAGCGGGTGAAGCAGACTCTCTGTTCAGTGGGAAGCCCAGGGCTCCATCCCAGGGTCTGGTGATCATGACCTGAGCTGGAGGCAGATGTTTAACTGACTGAGCAACCCAGGTACCCTAAACCTTTAGTTCTTCCTAAGAAGTATCAAAAAGACCCTCCATAAGATAGAGTTGGCTTCCAGGAAATGCAAAAAAGATTTGGGAAGGGAATGGAGAGGGGAGAAGTAGAGAGCAGCCAGAGGAAGTCCGAACCATAAATTTAATTTTGTGTCTGTTAACATCACCAGGGGTCTACTGTACTCCAGGGGCACAGAGGCACACTTTACTCCAGTTCCAACTCTATAATTTTGACCCCAGCAATTAGCTTTAATCCCTTCAGAACTCAATTTCTGTGTCACTAACTGAAGAGAAATGGACAGTGCAGATTAGTATTACTCAAGACATCACTCATTGAACATCACTCATTGTATGTGAAGACTCTCAGACCCCGCAGCTCACACTCATTGAATCAGAATCCTCATATTAGTAGGATACCCTGGCACTTCATATGCACATTGATCTAGAGAGGCTTTTCCTTGTCTTTGGGGGAACAAATACAGCCAATTCTCATTATTCATGGATTCCATATTTATGAATTTGTTTGCTCATTAAGACTTATCTGTAACCCCCAAATGAATATTCACAGCCATTACAGACGGGCAAAGAGCAGTGGAATGTCTGAGTCCCCTGATGTACACATTCCTAACTGAGATCAAACAAGGCAATGCTGGGTCTTCTTAACTCCTCATAATTTGAACAAATGGTCTTTTTTGCAGTCTTTTAGTGCCATGCTGTGGTTTGTTTGTTTGTGTGTTTTGTGGTGGTGATTTCCTTGTTTAAAATGGCCCCCCAAGTGCAGTGTTGAAGTGCCCTCTGGTGTTTCTAACACGAGAAGAATGTAATGGGCCTCCTAGAGAAAATACATGTGGTAGTAAGCTTCATTCTGGTGTGAGTTATAGTGCTTTGGCCATGAGTTCAATGTTAACAAACCAACGAGATACACACACACACACACACACATACACACACACGTGTATATGTGTGTATATATACATATACATATATATACACATATACATACATACATACATGTATATATGTATACACACACACACACACACTTATATAAATAAATAAAATAAGGTGTCTTTAAGCAGACCTATACACCAAAGCAGCTTATATATTCATTGTTTGATGAAAATGCTATGGTCGGCGGCTTGTAGGAACACAACCGTTTATTTCCCCTAAGAGCAATATTTCAATATTCACTAACTGCTCTGTGACCTTCTAGAACATAACCACTGTAAATAACAGGAATCGGTGTTCCCCTGCTGGGTGAAGATAAAGGTACAATCTGAATATAGAATAATAGGAAAGATATTATTTGAGACTGATGTCTTTAAGTGAACATAAGAGACAAAGAGAAAAATTACCATTACACAAAACAACAAAAACTTAGCTCCAATTCTAAATAGTCTCTGAGGTCTGGAAAGCCTCTGCTTCCTCTTAACTGCCATGAAGAACCCCAGTATTGAACAGCACTTTTGTGCTGTTTTGTCTTTGTTGGTTCCCCAAACAGGGAGTCCCCAGGGAAAATCTGAAACTTCATCCCTTTCCAAAACAGAGACCCAGGAGAGATGGGAAGAAAGAGGCTGGCCCCTCCAGTTTTGGGAAGTTGTGGTCTCATAAGCAAAGGAATTATGAACAGGTAACTGACTCTCTCAAGATGAGTGGATCTCTGTACCAGCCTGTTAGAATCTTGACGGTTTATATTGAGGCCTTAACAGGGCTCAGTCACATGTACTGTCCAGAGGGTCTCAACACCACATTGCTCAACAAGGCTGAATCCTTCCAAACAGTTCTCACTATGGGAATGGTGAGTACAACGTATAATATGGGACAAGGGATGGGGGGTAAGGAGCCTGTGACTGCCTAGAGCCAGCTCCAGGGTCAGCCAGTGGTCACGTACTCTCCATGACATCCTCCTACAGTTTTTAAGATAGAAAAAGAGAAAATGTTTTGCCTCTGCACCTTGGCTAGACTTGGTTTCTCTGAGAAGAGGAAATCCCAGTGTTTTATTTCTCACATTCTCCCCTTTGAGCCTTAAGCCTTTTCACTTATTAAATACCCCCTCCAGCCTGACAAGTATCCCTCTCGTTCTGGAAAGAGTATTAACTTTTGGAGCTCTCACACTAATGCATGGCTTAAATCCAGGCAGACTCTCAAGTGAACGATTCTCCTTCTACCCCCCCCCCCCCCCGTTTCTTTTTCATTCCAGGATTTCTTTTAGTGTTTACATTAGCTTTTTGTTTTGTTTCTTATTAAAAGATAAATTCCTACAACACAGTGAGGGTCTTTTTCTTTTAGAGTTTCTGTTACTCTTTCCCTGTGCATTTACAGCATCTGGGTAGGTGGCAAAGTGACTTAAAATGACTCAAGAGATCACAAGGAATTACTTGTGTCACCAATTATTGTCTACGGACTCCGACCCTGATTGTGCCTCTTCCGTCTCAGAGAAGCAAGTCTGAGTGTCGGGTCAGCAACCTCTCTGTGATTAAATATTCATGCACAAACACAAATGCACACAGGCAAGGCAATAAGAAGGGCCAAAAATAAGAGCAGCATCTCTGTCCTGTGGAGCTTGTAGAAGCACATGTAAAGAATGAACGCAGATCAAAATTGCAGATCAAACATAATGCAAGCTGACAATGTACTCATTGCAATGGGTTTCCTAACAAGAATGAATACTCAGGAATATCTAAAGTCATTGTCTTCCCACAATATCCACAAAACAAATTAAAGCTCACTGTGCCCTAATATCTGACAGGACATGCTGTATGGTTACATAGGGAACATTGCATACTGAGGGATGCCAGTGTGGCATCACAAACAGATGGGGAATACCATTTTCTCTCTGGTGATACTGGAGGGGTCTAGTATAATGCTTGGTGTGGTTCATGGCACCTTTTAAGTACTCAGTAAATATTTGCTACATAAAAGGATGATCTGCAAGGATGCTAAGTGAACCCCCTCCTTGGAGTTAATCTGTAATAAATCAAGATGCTTACCTGAGAAGGTAATCTACAGAGAGGCAGAGGGATTAACAGCAGTGCTAAAGAACACGGAGGATGCTAAAGATACTGCCATTAATAATTTATTTTCTGTTGCAAAAAATAAGTTCAGAAATTGTTCTGGAATCTTCCTGTGTAGTTCAGTAAAAATGTCATGACTTTTGGAGTCAGACCCACTTAGCTCTGCAATGTATTAAGTCATTCATGATATACAAATCACTTAATCTACCTTATTGTTACTTTTCTGTAAAATAGGGAACACCTACTTCATTAATTTGTTGAACTAATTAAATAATACGCGTAAAATTGCCCAACCTGTTATCTGACATATAGTAGTTTTTCAAATGCTAGTTTCTTCCCTACTTTGTTTATACAACATCTGCCCTGTGCTAGGAACTGAAGTAGGATGCCGTGCTGAATAAAGTCTACATAACTCTTCTCTTACAGAGCTCGTAGCCTACTGGGGGACACAGCCACTAACCAAATTATTGTGACAGAAACTCTTGAAAATTTGTGAAGAATGTGAAGAGGGATGAATTTTTGAGTGAGATGACTTAATCAGTGCTGGGAAGAAAGGTGATGTCAGAGGAGGTCTCTCTCTGAGGAAACCAGCTTAGGCTTGCAGGGAAAAGATGTAACAGAAGTTCCTCTGGCAGAGGTGGGGGAGGGGGTTAGAGACTCTTCCAGGATCTAGTATGATTTTATTAAAGCCCAGAGTTAAAATCTTTTTAGGGCGTCTGGGTGGCTCAGTTGCTTAAGCATCTGGCTTCGGCTCACATCACGATCCAGCCCCACCTCAGGCTCCCTGCTAAGCCTGCTTCTCCCTCTGCTTCTGCCATGCTTGCGCATGCTCTCTCTCTCAAATAAATAAATCTCTAAGTTTTTAAAAAAGATTTTATTTACTTATTTGAGAGAGAGACCCCATGAGTGAGCATGAGTGGGGGGAGAAGAAGAGGAAAGGAGAGAGAAAATCTCAAGCAGACTCCTCATCCAGAGCTCGACATGGGCAGGCTTTCTCGAAGTCCATCATTTCCCACATTGTAACTTGGTAAGAGGCTAAGAGTCTTGGTTTATGAGGTAGGAGTTTTCAAGTTTCCTGATATTATTTGTTCTATCATATAATTAAGTTCTAAAACACTTGAGTAAATAGAAAACTTGTAAAAGCATTTTTTTAAACTGAAGAAAAGGAATAAATTATGTCAATTTAACCTCATGATATAATCATTTCTTTCTTCTTTTTAATGATCATTTTATTTTTATTTTTTAAAGGTTTTATGTATCTATTTGAAAGAAATAGAGCAAGAGAGAGCAGGAACAGTGGGGAGGGGCAGGAAGGGAGGGAGAAGCAGACTCCCTGCTGGACAGGGAGCCTGACATGGGGCTCAATCCCAGGACCCCAAGATCATGGCGAGAGCCGAAGGCAGGTGTTTAACCAATGGAGCCACTAGGTGCCTACCTAAGTTTTACTTCTTACTAAGTTTTCCTTAGGTCTAATAATAAAAGTAATTTAAGTTAACACCCGGTTCAGAGAATTTGTCCTTCACAAACTGTCACTATTTTATTTTATTTTAATTTTTTTTTAGATAAGAGACCCTGGTTTAATTTCTCATAACTGTCACTATTTTATTCAATTTTGATAAATCCGTTTCACATCAAACCTCACACTCATTGCTGGAATTATCCCATAGACAGGGCATTTGTAACTATTTGTTTTACTGTTGACACCTCTGATGACTAGAAAGTTTAATTTTTATTGTTTGATGATACTACCTTTCCTATAATTTCCAACCATTGGTAGTAGTTATGCTTAAGAACCTATCAATTCTCTTCTCTTTTTGTGGGAACTTTAAAGTTACAGGAGGATAACTATCATGTTTTTTCCATAGTCTTAACTTTCACAAATATTTTTGAGAACTTACTTTGGCCAAAACATTGGGCATGAGCTATGTTTTGCCTTTCCAGCTTCAACAGCTACACTCCTTCTAACCTTTCCTTGAAAGGTTTTCCCCTTAATTACTATAATTTATACAAACTCTAGCCACGTCCTTGTCACAGTGTGCACCTCAAAAGAAACATATACAGAATGGAGAATTTTATTCAGTATCACCAAAAATAAAAATAGGAATTATTAAACTCAAAAATGTATTAAGCACTAACGGGGATAGAATAAATGACACACTATTCTTGCCTTCCAAGAATATTGAATCTAGTTGGAAATGGAGATTATGAGTTTAAATAATATTAAATATTATTAAAAACAAGCATTTTAGGAGTTCAGATGATTCAGAAAACTGAGTTCTAGATCTTATTGGATATTTCTAGTTCTAACTAGGGCTGGCTTGAAAACTACATTGGGTCTGAATATTACCAGTGTAAACAAGTACCAAATGCTTTGCCCAAAGTGCATAAATATCGGTAGTGCCAAACTGCTCTTTGTCTAGTTCTTTCTCCACTCTTTACAGCACAAAGAGGAAATCTTAGCTTGAGATAGCAAATAAGTGATTAAATCTGCAAATTTTGGAAAGGCCACTGGAAAGAAAACTTGGCAAAATTCTAATTCTAGTGATTGCTCTCTGTTTAACCCGCAGCCAGTGAAGGCTGTTAACATTCTTTTGGGGTCGAATTTTCTTTTGATTTTAGAAACAGTTAAAGCTCAAACGACAGCGCTACTTTAAAAAAAAAAAAAAAAAAAAAAAAAAAAAAAAGTTCTGTTAAGACAGGAAAAACACAGGAAGCCTGGAATGTAACTAGATAGGCAGTATTTCCGGAATTTTACCCTTAAGCATTAGTTTGGCTCCTTTTGCACATGCGCAGAAGGAAAAGTTGGGCGGGAGTTCCGTTGCGCCGGGTCGCGCTCCAGGCAGGGATTGGTGGCGCCTGGTGCGAAGAGGCGGAACCGGAAGCGCCTGTGTTGTGGGGCTTAGCCTGTTGTCTCCCGGCGTCTTTCCAGCGCCTCGCTTCCAGCAGTTGGTTCTGCTTTTGCAGGGAGTGCCATGGGGGAAGCGGAGAAGTTTCACTACATTTACAGTTGTGATCTGGACATCAACGTGCAGCTTAAGATGTAAGAGAATCGGGACAGTGACTGGGATTGCTGGGGCTTCGGGACGCTGAGATGGGGGCCTGTGGGTTTGGCGGGGAGAAGGTGGTTATTAGCCTGAAGACCGTCCTGGGGGCGGCTGGGAGGGCTGTAGCCCGGGAGGCGGAGGAAAACCGGAGGCAGAGAGGGGAGCCTTGTGAAGGGATTGAGCCCTGGGTCTGTGGGACAAGGGTAGCCGTCGGAAGATGCCCTCAAGTTCCACGCTGTTTTACTTTCTTCAAAGCATTTTGCTGCTGACAGCAACCTTTTGAGGGTTTTTACGTTTTACAGATTAAGACATCAAGTTTCAGTAGAGTCGTCCTCCTGCCGTTAATAGTTGGAAGATCTTTAGAACCGGGCTGGCAGGTGGAATGGAGGGTGCAGAAATTAGACACGGGCAGATCTGGTAGTTGAGAATAGCATGAGTACATGGATACAGTATTAGAATCACGGGGGGTGATAGAGACTTAGGTTGAATCTTGGGACATGGTGGCATTGTTTAGCCAGGGAAGTTAGGAGTCAGTCGAAGAAGAGAGTGTCAGTTGCGGAGGGACCAGAAGATAGGAGAAAAGGCTTTGCAGGAAGATCTTGGAGCATTACAGTTGAAGTAAAGGCCAAGGGCATGATCTTTTGAGATGAGATTAATGAAACCGAGATAGGGGGTGGGTAGGACTGAGTTGGAAATTAGGTCATTTTAAGGCAGTCTTGAAAAAGAGTTTTCCTATGTAAAATCTGTCACAAATTATTAATCCTATCATCATTCATTATATGTTTAGTCAGTATTCATCTTACGTTCATACATGCAGTGAATACATTTTTTTTCAGCTGTCAGGTGCACCTTTTAAGGATTGTTTTTATTTTCAGAAGTTACTTACTTCAGACTCTGACAGATCTTTTACTGTCCATGTTGTGGTGATAGTAAAAATAATATTTCCAGAACCAAACTATAGTTTTGTAAAATAATTTACACACCCATTTCAGGAAATTTCTGCAGCATGTGGCACTACATGCTTATACAGGACTGCATTGCTCTCATTTGATAAAGGGCTTTCCTTTCCTTCAGTCTCATTCCTCTCAGTATTTTTTTGGACATAGGAATGATTTTTTTTTTTTTTTACACTTTTGAACCCTAGAAGGAAAGAAGAAAAGTAAGAAACACTGGTCTGTCATAAACAGACACACATTCAGTATTTTGAGGCAAAGTTAAAGCATAAATTAGAAGTTTGGCAAAATTTAATACTATCTTTTAGCTTCTAAGACTGCCGTTGTTGATCATTGGGGGCAAGGAGTATCAACTTAGAATCATATAATGAAAGAATAATGAATTCTTTAATTCAGTTTATTCTCCCCAGGGTTTTAGTTTATTGTGACAGTTTTAATTAACTAGTTGCAATTAACAAGTTGCAAGTCTCTTTCCCTATCCCCGTAACTGGATATCAAACTGCCTGCAAGACATGGTCACTTAGGATGTGCCAAAGCACTTTGAAAGCAACTTGTCTGAGACTAGCATATCATTAGCCTACTCTTCTGATTCTGCTTTTCCTGTATTGTCTCATTTATTTTGGCAATTGTTGGCATAATTAATTGAGTTGGTTAAGACTGGAAACTTGAGTTCTGCATACATCCCTCTCTTACCTTCTCTGTTTAATCATTCACAAATTGTCTTGAATCTACCTTCATATCGTTGATCGATGCCACCTTTTTTTTTTTTTTTTTAACCCCACAACCCTGGCCTTAGTCTACCTTTTTCCTTTTAATGCGGCTGAGATTCTTCTAACTGATTTCCTCGCTTTCAGTCCCTCCTCTCCATTATGTTCTTACACTCCTGCCAAAAGTACAACTCTGATTACATTACTCTCAGTTCAAATAATTTTTTAATCATATTTTTGAATGTTCACTTTGTGTCAGGCACTGTAGGGAATATGGTGGCTACTCGCTTTATTTTCTACCTACTTTTCATTCTTATCTTTACCCTGGGAGCTTTATGCTTTAGCTATGCCAAACAACTTGTAGTTTCCCAAACATACCTTCTTGCTTCTTTGCATCAGTATATGGTGTTTTTTCCTTCTAGGACGACTCCCTGTCTTTTTGGCTCTCATTTCTCATAAATTGTTTGGGCTCATTTCAGTCATCAATCTGGGATACTAAGCTCTTGCTCCCAAGCAAGAGACTTGCTCCTGAGACTTTTTGGTATGCCTTTCTGTAGTAGAAAGGACATTGGCTTTGGCCTCTTTTTTTTTTTTTTTTTTTAAGTAGATTTTATTTATTTATTTTAGAGAGAGAGCACTAGCAGGGGAAGGGGCAGAGAGAGAAGCAGGCTCCCCACTGAGCAGGGAGCCTGACATGGGGCTTGATCCCAGGACCCTCAGATCATGACCTGAGCCAAAAGCAGACTCCTAACTGACTGAGCCACCCAGGCACCCCACTTAGGCCTCTTTTGCCAGCTCTCTTACTTATTTTGTTAACTTGAATAATGAGTTTGATCACTGAGTGTCTGCTTCATTATTTATAAAATGAGAAAAGGGTGAAAAGAGAGAATATATAAAATCTCTGGCACAATATTTGACATAATCTTGATAGCCAAGCAATGTTCCTACCTCTTTTTTAATGTCTTGTACATATCTTTTATGATCTATAACATTGTATTTTTTTAATTTAAAGAACTTACCAGATAATATACTTACACAGTAACAAAATTAAAAGGGTATTGAAAAATATTCAGTTAAAAAGAAGTGGAAATGAAGTTTTAATATTTTATCTTGATTTATCTCATCTTTCATTTTTGGTCTTCTGTGCCTAGTACAGTGAGTGTTTGTTGGATGAATACATGAGTAAGTGCTCAGCTTGAAATTAATAAAGGGAAACTAAGGTCTGGAAAGCTGATGATGTCTAGAAGGTAGATCAAGAGTTGGTGAGAGGATTTAAAATAAAGTAAAAGCCTAAAATAGAGAAATATGTTGGTGAAGATTGGAATGATCTTAGATATGTTGGGACTTATTTTTACCTTTATGTAAAGTTTATTTTAATTTTATATGCAAGAAAATGTTGAGGTATCAATGGTTACTGTGATACAGCCATAAACTGTTCTTAGTATTTGTTGTGAAAATGCTTAAAAAATACATCTAATCATTATTGTTCTTATGCCTCCAGAGGAAGTTTGGAAGGGAAGAGAGAACAGAAGAGTTATAAAGCTGTTCTAGAAGACCCAATGTTGAAGTTTTCAGGACTGTAT
The DNA here is from genome assembly GCF_030435805.1 of Mustela lutreola. Taxonomy (NCBI): domain Eukaryota; kingdom Metazoa; phylum Chordata; class Mammalia; order Carnivora; family Mustelidae; genus Mustela; species Mustela lutreola. The sequence goes on along the minus strand of NC_081300.1, from coordinate 30,994,128 downwards.
CAAGAGACATGCTCTGACCTTTATGTTACCTGTCAAGTTTTTGCAGAAGGGAAGCCTCTGGCCTTGCCAGTGAGAACATCCTACAAAGCATTTAGTACAAGGTGGAAGTAAGTTGTGTCTTGCATATGGTGGGTTCCAGACTATTCTCCCATTTCTTTATAGATGTTGCAAGTATGATTTGAAAGGGATTCAAGAGGAAAATTTAAAAAAAAAAATTGGATTTAAGACCTATAAGCATTGATCCAGTAGTTTAAAGCAGTAACCTACTCAGATAGAATAAGGTCTTATATATACTAGTATTATGCTGTTTAAGTAGAAGTGGATTTATATTTGAATTATGTTTGTATTTAGTATATTGACATATTTTTGTAGGAGCTAGACTGATTCACAAAATGACCCAAACCAAAAAACAGATATAACATCTTTACATTTTCTGCCACCCTATGGCCCAAACATGTGCACATTTCTATATAGATAGTATGAATTGTCCAACCTGATATTTGGTGCTCAGATTTGATGAAATCTCTCAGACAAGAAAAACACACCTGTTGTCATCTATTCGGATCAGATTTTTATTATTATTTTAAATATGAAACTAACTTTTTTAAAGTTCATGGTTTTTTGAGCATGGTACGTTAGCAAACTCCTGTTGAGATGCAACATAAATAATGAACATGAAGGTCCCGTTTTTCCAGAACACTCTTGTGGGTCCTGAATTTAAAGTCTTGTCTCTTCTTATTTGGTAGATTATGTGGTACAGTTTTGTTGTTCCTTCAGTGTGTGTTATTCAGTACCTTGGGAGGCTTAATGCAGGATACATGACCTGGTTTGTTAATTTAAAAGGAAGTTTATACACACACACACACACACACACACACACACACACATATTTATATTTTATTTTCTTAGTGTTATATTTACGTTGACTTTATTCCCATAGCTGGAATGAATGGCTGAAACTGCCTGTAAAGTACCCTGACCTGCCCAGGAATGCCCAGGTGGCCCTCACAATATGGGATGTGTATGGACCAGGGAAGGCAGTGCCTGTGGGAGGAACAACGGTTTCACTCTTTGGAAAATATGGGTAAGCATTTTTGTCTTCTCTTTAGGAGTGTTGGGAGAGCTTTTCTTTTTGCAAGTGCTTGAATAGTTTATACCCAATCTGATTCTCTATGTTGTAGGAAATGAAAACCTGTTTGATACATATGATTCCTTCGTTCTCAAGACTGAATTTGACACATTTTCCTGTGGGATACGCAGATAGATTAGTTAAGAAACCTCCTGTTAGTGTTTGGTATTGTGATTTGCGTTTGAATATAGTCATTAGAAACTAGAATCTTGCTAGGAAAAAGAGGCTATTTGGTGTATACTGTACCTTCATTGTTAATAGAAGGTTTTTGCTTTCTCAAAATAGTGACAGGACAATGAGCAGTGTTAAAAAGCACAAATTTGCTAATAGTGATTGTAATAGAAGAGTTGTCAACTCGGTTTTTAAAAATTTACAGGTAATAGGGGCACCTGGGTGGCTCAGTCATTAGGCTTCTGCCTTCAGCTCAAGTCATGATCTAAGGGACTTAGGATCAAGCCCCATGTCGGGCTCCCTGCTCAGAGGGAGACACAGTGAGAGAGGGAACACTCTCTCCCTCTCCCACTCCCCCTGCTTGTGTTCCCTCTCTCACTGTCTCTCTCTCTGTCAAATAAGTAAATAAAATCTAAAAAAGAAAATTACAGATAATAGGAGCTAATCGTAAGAAAAAAGAAAGGAAAAAGGTGTAATCTTGGAGGGTATTTTTTTCTCTTGGAACAGAAGGATCACTACCTTAAGAGAGTTGGTGATTTCCTTTATTTTTTTTTTTAAGATTTTATTTATTTATTTGAAAAAGAGAGAGAGAGCACAAGTGGGAGAAGGGCAAAGGGAGAGGGAGAAGCAGACTTCCTGCTGAGCAGGGAATCTGACTTGGGGCTTGAACCCAGGACCCTCAGGTCATGACCCAAGACAAAGGCAGACACCCAACTGACTGAGCCACCCCGGAGCCCTGAGAATTGGTGATATTCTATTACTCTTTTCTGTGTTTATTAACTCGAATTTTCCACTAAAGAACATGGTCATTCATCAAGTATCGAGTTACTTTGGTATACAGTTCATGGAAGAAAGACGAATGACTGTTTAATTTTTTTCCCCTTTACCAGTTTTAAGAATGAGTTGGTGTCCTGGTAACTTGGATATTTGATTTTTTTTTTCTTTTTGTTTTTAAATTTTGTCATGAACTTTTAGTCTTAAACATTTCTGGAATGTTTCAATTAATTGCTGTCTTTAGTCTTTATAATGCTCAAAAACTCCCATTTTTGGTTGGTAAGAGTCCCTTCAAGCTGATTCCATGTTTTTTTGATAGTACTCTAGAAACATTCATAGTTTCTTTGCTTTTTGGTGGGCAAGCTATTTCAGGCTCATTTGTCAATTTTCCACCCCAGAACTGGAATCTCTGAAAGAAGTCCTAATTCTTTTTTTCTTTTCTTTCTTTTTTTTTTTTTTAAAGATTTTATTTATTTATTTGAGAGAGAGAGACAGTGAGAGGGGGAATACAAGCAGGGGGAGTAGGCGAGGGAGAAGCAGGCTTCCCGCGGAGCAGGGAGCATGATGTGGGGCTCTATCCCAGGACCCTGGGATCGTGACCTGTAGCCAAGGGCAGATGCTTAATGACTGTGCCCAAGGAGCCCTAATTCTTTTCAGGGTGAAATGGTAGAGAACTAAATCTGGTATTACTGAACTTAATTAGTGTTTGTCGATGTTGAAGTTGGAAAATTTTATCTCCTGAATTAATTTTCACATTATTAAATGTAAATGAATGTGACCATATTTTGATATGTTCATTTACTATTTGTGTATATATTTCTGTGAATTGCTTTTTGATGTTCTTTCCCATTTTTTTCAAAAATTGGAATATAATTCACATACCATAAAATTCTGATTTTTGTTTTATTTTGTTTTTTTGAGTTGTTATTTTCTCTCATCAATATGTAGGGGGTCTTTGTACATTAATGAAATTAACCTTTTGCATGTTACATGTTACAAATACTGTTTCCTGTGGCTTTTTTTTGAATTAGTATATATTTCTTTGCTATTCATGTATCTTCAATTATGTTGAATTGATCAGCTTTTATTTTTATGGCCTGTGAATTTCATGTTTTAGAAAGTCCTTTTCTATTTAAAAAAAATATTTCTTTGTATGATTTTATGATTTCAGTCTTCTACCTTTAAATATTTGATTCATGTAAAATCACTTTTGTGACTGCTTGGGTGGCGCAATCAATTAAGCATCCGACTCTTGGTTTTGTCTCAGGTCATGATCTTGGGGTCCTGAGATAGAACCCTGCATCTTGCTCTGTGCTTCTGCTGAGATTCCCCCTCCACCCCTCCCACTCATGTTCTCTCTCTCTCTCTCTCTCAGATAAATAAATAAATAAATAAATCTTCTGAAAGACACTCCCTGTCAAAGGAGTGATGTATTGGGAATCAACTTAAAAAAAAAAAAACCAACAAATGGCTAGTTATTTGTCTTAACACCATTAAATTCACCATTGTTTCCAAATATTTTGAAATGGTACCCTTATATGTTCAATTCATCAAGTACTGAAGTCTGAGAGAAACAGCATAGTCTATCAGATGGTGGTGGTTAGGCACACAGGATGTCTAACTAGGTTATCTGGCTTCACCTCCTGACTCCTTTAATGTCTGTATTTTTAGGCAGGTTATTTAATCTCCTTATGCCTCAGTTTCCTCCAGTAAAACGATGTAAGAATAGTATTTACCTTATAGAGTAGTTTATGATGATAAATTACTGAAGACACATAGTTAACTTAATGAATGTTTAGTAAATATTAGCTATTATTATTTCTGTGCTATTCTGTTAGTTTTGAATACTATTATACTATAGAATGTTTTAATACTAGATGGCAATGATCTTCCTTATTTACCTGCCTTTTATAATTTCCTTGGATATTCTGTTTTGTTAGATAAGTTTTATTATTTACTCAAATAGAAAAGCTCATTGTTATTTTGTTAGGAAATCATATTGAAATATATATGTTAATTAAGGAGAAAATTGATACCTTTGTAATATTGAATTTTTCCATCCAGAAATAGGGTGTGTCAGAAAGGCTTCAACTCATGAATAAAACCTAGGTGTAATTTCTTTTAGAATCCCTTGGTTGCTTAGTATATGAAGGTATTTTTGTTTAATGTTTTAACTATTACATATTTATTATTGAGATACATGGAAGAACAAATTTAGACATAGTCTGACACAATAGATAGAATTTGAGTAAAATACCATGTTACAATAAATTGGAGATGATATTAAATCCGGTATTGTTCCTTTTCCAGTGTGTCTGTTCCTTTTTACTTTACTCGGGTGGGTTTTGCTTGCCACACAGATGGCAGGAAACGGGACAGGAAAGCCTGCCAGGGACCCAACATGCCTGCCGGCAGGATCGTCTGTGGACAGAAGGGCAGTGGGCTGGACACCCAGCTGCGGACGGGCTTGGGGTCAGTCGGTCAGGACTCCTGGGACAAGATGAAAAGTGGGCAACAGTTTATTACTCTTACTATATAGTTAGTAGTTAAATGTTCTTGAGAAGTTACCAGCTAGACCTCTTGGTTTTTCCTCTTGGCTTTTTTATAAGTGATTTACCTTCTGGAATAATCAGCCAGAGGTTCCCTCATAAAAGCACCTCTTCAGGACACTTGAGCATTTTAGATGACCTTAGGATATAGTTTCAGGACACCTTGACTAGCCGGTAAGTGTGAGACAGCCGGAATTTCCACAGAAGTGCAGTGAAATGAACTACCTAGAGCCAAACAAACTCTTAGGTTAACATTTGTGATGCAGTTTGACTTGACTTTTGGCAAGGTTTTGAAAAGTACATGAAGTCAGTAGTAATCAACCTATGACTAGGAAAAACCAGGTAAGCTAACTAGATAAGCGTCTTCCTGCATTCTCTTTAAATTTGTTAAGTGATGGGGCCTGAGATTCAGCATTTTTAGTAAGCATCCTGAGTGGTTCTGCAGACCTGTGGATCACAGTTTGCAAAAAACTGCATTAACCTTTTCTTAGTAGTGTATTTGTTGGACGTAGGCTTGCAGTTGTTTTCAGTTTCTTTCTTGACTTTATCCCATTGCTTGCTTTATTTGTATTTCTGTATGAATCCCAGTAAAAGACAAATTCCTTTACCTCCCACCCAAACCATGCTGGAAACGTGCCTGGGAGATAAATCAGTAGTATTTGTTCTACTTTATGAAGTAATTAAACCCCAGATATTTCCATGAATGTAGTAGTAACAGTAAGTGGGACTTAAATTTCAATTCTCTCTTCCGATATTAAGTAAATTAAGACTTTGAATCTTAGAGAGTCATCTGTTTCCTCTTAACTGGACAGTAGGTCACGTTGTCCCTCCATGTCTTGAAAACCTGAGATGTCAGATGAACATGAAATATTTTGGAGAGTAGTACTGATTCTGTGACATTCCTTCACTTAGAGCAGGGTTTCTCAGATAGGAGTTGTTGACTTACTACTTTCAGAATTCCTGCCTTATTTCTGTACTAAGTGTACTCTTACATACTTGGTTTTTTATTTGAACCAGCTCACTTCTTTTTTTAACTTTAATTTAGTTTGAAGCAAAAGCTTAATATCCTTAATACACATGGGAAGCAAATATTATTTGACATTGGTGGGTAAGAATAAAATAAATACAATGAGAATAACTGTTATAGGTTTTAGAAATTGAAGGAAGAAAACTGCAGTGAAATATAATTGATAGTAAATGTATTGATTTGCAAAATACATAAGCAATATCTGCAGAGAAAGTCTTTCTTTAATTAGAATGGTTCTTTTTGTGCCTAGTCAGATATTTAGCTCACTGTCGCTTAATTGAAGGTAAAGATAAGGTTTTTGCACCAACATTTTCTTTTTTAATCAGTCCAACTTGTGTGTGGTTGTATGTCATCAGTTAGCCGAATGATGACATCAGATTTTAGTAGAGATTTCTGGATACTTTGAACGGTGTCGAAGGAATGCAGAAAAGCTTCATCACCTACCCCTCTTCCCTTCAGCCTGATGTTTATACTGACCTTCACCTCAGCAAAAAGCATAAGAAACTGGATGAAATTAAAATAACTCCTTTTTGGGGCACCTGGGTGGCTCAGCGGGTTAAGTCTCTGTCTTCGGCTCAGGTAATGATCTCAGGGTCCTGGGACTGAGTCCCGCATGGGACTCTACTTAGTAGGGAGCCTTCTTCCCCCTCTCTCTCTGCCTGCCTCTCTGCCTACTTGTGATTTCTCTCTCTCTCTGTCAAATAAGTAAAATCTTGAAAGAACTCCTTTTTCTCTGTGTATCCTGGGGCTTTTCCTTGAATGTGCAAAGTGGGTTGCAGTGGCTACGAGCCCAGGAATTCCCTAACACGAAACAGGACTCTGTGTGCAGCTGCTGGTACTGGTGCTCTGTGCCCCTGGTCAGGATGTTCCCGGCACTGCGGCAGGGTGCACACGTCTTCTCGGTATCCGGAGCAGGAAGCCTGTGCAAATTTTCTTCCGCCAGTTGTTAAAAATCACGTCATGGGCCACCACAGTTTTTTTTGTGACTTAGGGAAATAGTGCTTTAGACTATAGTTTCTTCAGATGTTTCTTGAACAATGATGTCACCCGGGTGGGTCTATTTTTCCCTAAATAGTCCTGGTATGGACTTAGTAGCTTTTAAAAAACTGGTCTTCAGAGTGTGTAGTAGTTGTAGTATAATACCGGGAACCTTGTTACTACCAAGTTTTGTATTTGCTAATGTCTATTTGATATACTTTAGTCTGTGTGAAACAGTGCTTTTTGGACTATAGTATAATTAATAATTGAAAGACTGATCTCTTAAGATACAGCTAGAATAACTAATTGTCTTCATTTTGGAAGTTTAGCTTGTGAGATTTCTAAGTAGCTAAAGAATGGATTGATCAGTAGGTTGAATTGGCAAAGAACCAAAGGCAAGCCGCAGATTTCTCCTGCAGGTGTTTTTCCAAATATGAGTTTGGAAGTCAGGGTAGTGGCTGCTGTTGTGGCTTGGCACCGGGAGTGGGAGCAGCAGCCACAGCTGTTGCTGGGGCTTCTGCTGGAGTCTGAAGGATATCCTCCTATGCTGTTTCTTTTGTCTTGCCTGTTTGGCTTAATTTCCCAAGTGGACATGATGGTCTGAGTATCCTCTGGCTTGCCACCTGGAGGCTGTGTAACTCTGCAAAGGTTCCATTAGTGTCAAAAGAAAGTAATATGTTCACTTGATTATTTGAGTCACTTGGCATCACCCCTACCCTCCACATCCCATATCCTTAAATCTTCTCTCCAGATCCATCCCAAGGCACCTAAATCATTTAGTAAACTGACTTCCTGCCAAATGTACTTATTTTTGATTTAGTTACATTCAGTTAGTCACAGTGTCCACTGGGGGACACAGAGGTAGAGAGAAGGAAGGCAGGCCTTCTGCTTCTCCAGGTACATTTAAGGATATTCATCTAAAAGTGGCATTACTGTTTCACTGTACCGAGTTTCCTGGATACTAAGTGGGTCTACTTGATGTTGAATCTGTCCCTGAGTTGAAAGATTTTATAAAAGGCTTGCATATGGCTTTTTGTAATGTAACTTTTTTTGATCTTTCATATGATAAATAAATATTAAGAATTTTGATTCTTTACAGCTAGTCAGTGCATTTTTTATTGAGCCTCCATTGGAAGCTTCTGCAGATATAGTTGCTGGGTAGCACCTATTATTGCCAGCCTTAGAGATCTTACAACAAGTACGGCTATACCTTAACCTTATTGTGCTCGTGAGCTTATAGCGATCACTTCATCACTCCCATTCTAATTGTTCATGGCGTCATAGCTTATATACGTTACACAATCAATGAAAATTCTCTTTATTACCTTTGGAAAATTTTAAAGAAATTTTCCATTAGAACATGATAGTAATGGTTTATAAACTTTATGTAAACCTTTTACAGTTAAAACTTATAGGTTACTATATCTACCATATACCTTATTTTAAAAATTATTAAATGCAAGAGTGTGCAAAATGGACTTACCTCCTTACCTGTGCACATCTGAAGTCTTATTCTTACAATTGCAGTCAGCAGCTTGTTCTTTGATTTTGGGAGGATATGAATAGAATTTATACTGTTTGGAAGGTCTTGTTTAAAAGAAGAAGCACTTAAAAAAAAAAAAAAAGGAACACAGTAACAGAAGAACGTCTGTAACCCCCCCCCCCCCAATTAAAAAAACACTCAGATACTAACCAGTAGCGTATTTCAAAAGTTCATGTAAAGCTCCTTTACAGGTTTGCTCAACCTTTACTCTAGATCTTCTGGGTAGCTTTTTGAAGGAAATTTGACAATCAACAGTCATAGAATTTTTCACTTTAAAATAGGATCTCCAGGGCGCCTGGGTGGCTCAGTGGGTTAAGCCTCTGCCTTCGGCTCAGGTCATGATCTCAGGGTCCTGGGATCGAGGCCCGCATCGGGCTCTCTGCTCAGCAGGGAGTCTGCTTCTCACTCTCTCTGCCTGCCTCTCTGCCTACTTGTGATCTCTCTCTCTCTATTTCAAATAAATAAATAAAATCTTACAAAAAATAAAATAAAATAGGATCTCCATGTTCAGACTGAATTTTGACTATGTTAAATCTCTAATTTGTAGACATGGAAGCTTTTTCTCATGTGAATCTGTAATCGTATTCTGTTTAAGATGTACCTCCTGGGCAAGAGAAGATAGGAGAGACATCAGCTACTTAGTGAACAGAAAATAGTAGCTAACATTTTAACATTTAGCTAACATTTAATGCCGGCACTATTCTAAGTTCTTTTACTTCTACCCATCTGTTTAACTTTTCTAACAAGATGAAGGTATACACTTTATAATCTTACTTTATAGATGAGAAAACTGAGGCACATAGATTAGATAGTTTACCCAAGGTCGCATAGGTAATAGATGATAGATGGCACAGGTGGGATTCAGATCTCAGCATTTTTACTTTACAATCTATGATGCTGAATTGTCATTTAAAGTAGAGAGTTATGAAATTACTTAAATTTTGGTTTCAGTCATTGTAAATGTGACATTCTTTCATTGGGTAGGAATTTAGTCTCTCATTTTTTCTAGGATCTCCACTGAAGTAATGAAGTGTGGTCCATCACTGAACTTTTTCTGTTTCTACTCTACCTTTAGAATTTCTGTAACAGTTCTATGTGGAGGAGCAAAGAATACCTTGTAAAAAAGTGTTACATGGATTTTAGTTACTTAATTAATTGCTTTACAACCCACTGGAGGCTTCAAGGTTGGCAAGAGAGATATGTATTTTCCTTTGTGGAATTCTCTCTGTTTGGGAACTGAAATGTCCTATAATGAACTGCATTAATTTACTTCTACCCTGAACATTCTCTTTTCACCTAGCATGTTTCGCCAAGGGATGCATGACTTGAAAGTCTGGCCTAATGTAGAAGCAGATGGATCAGAACCCACAAAAACTCCTGGCAGAACAAGCAGTACTCTTTCTGAAGATCAGATGAGTCGCCTTGCCAAGGTAAAAAAGAAACTATTGAAACAGGTGGAAAGCTCTGAGTGATGCCTGCTGTAATAGAAATTGACATTATGAATTGTCAGACCATTCTTTTGACTTAAATTTTTATTTTTTTCTAAGATTTTATTTCTCTATGAGAGAGAGAGAGAGAGAGAGTGACCATGAGGGGGGAGAAGGTCAGAGGGAGAAGCAGACTCCTCATGGAGCTGGGGGCCTGATGCGGGTCTCGATCCTGGAACTCTGGGATCATGACCTGAGCTGAAGGCTTAACCATCTGAGCCACCCAGCCATCCTAAATTTAATTTTTTAATAATAATTTAATTGGAATGATAATTCACATACCGTAAAATTCACTCTTGGAAAGTGTACAGTTCGGTGGTTTTTTAGTAAATTCACTAAATGTTGAATTGTGTAGTCATGCCGCTATTGAATTTTAGAACATTTTCATCAAAAATGTCACTGTACACTCTACCTATTAGTGGTCAGTCCCCTTTCCCTCTGCTCTCCGGCCCCTGGCCTGGCAACTATTAATCTACTTTCTGTCTCTGTGGATGTTCCTATTCTGGACATTTCATACAGATGGAATTATACAATATGTGGCCTTTTGTGTTTATAATTCTGCCAGATTTGAGAACATAGAGTTTTTGGTGATACTTTCAAGATGACTGCCTCCTTTTTTTGGTGACATAGTCTTAAAGATGCAAGTGTTACATGCTAGACATTCTTATGTTGCTTGGAAGTAGCAATATATCACCAGCTTATGTTATTCTTCAATCTCAATTGTTCTCATACTTCCCTCACTTTTTTTTTTTTTAAGCAGACTGAATTGTTACCTTTTTATTTAAAAATTGTTTTATTGTAGTGTTTTCATTTAGGAGAAAAGAAAAACTAGATTCAATTCTGTGCTTAAATCACAACACTATAACTTATTTTGTGAATATTTGTTCACAAAACACTATGTCAGATACTGTGTAAAGATCCTTTTATGATTCTTTTAAGAGACTCTTTTAATTCTTGATGTAAATTTCCTTTGCAGTCTTATTTGTATGGATGACTCTTTAATGCCTGGAGAAAGTTTTTTTTTTTTTTTTTTTTTAAAGATTTTATTTATTAATTTGACAGAGAGAAATTACAAGTAGTTGGAGAGGCAGGCAGAGAGAGAGAGATAGGGAAGCAGGCTCCCTGCTGAGCAAAGAGCCCGACGCGGGGCTCGATCCCAGGACCCTGAGATCATAACCTGAGCCGAAGGCAGCGGCTTAACCCACTGAGCCACCCAGGCGCCCCTGGAGAAAGTTTTGATGCTAAGTATTTTATAGCTTGTTGCCTCAACCTACATATAGGAGAAATCTTAATTATAAAGAATAATTACTTGCATTAGCTTGGCTTTTTTTTTTCAACACAAATTTTTTATTGTCAAGTTCATTCTCAGTCTTTTCGTATTGCTCTTTTATGGAAAAATGATGCCATAGTTTCCTCATAAGCTTTCTAAACAAATTACTGTTGTCAACTTCCCCTTCATAATTACATAAATAAAATCTATTTTCAGTATAGTTACTCCTGAGATTTTGTTTACGTTCTTACATGGGATATAGGAAAGTTCTCAAGCTTTTCATGTGTTCATCAAGGTTCATTAGTGCACATTTGGTCATTAGTCATTAGTGCACATTTGCAGCTCTAGGAATGATGTCTCTGCATATGCAGAGCTAAATGAGGTATCAGGAAGAAGCTTTCTTAACATATTTGTCAATTGGTAGGAATCGTCTGCAGTCTCAGTTCTTTATATTAAAGAATATGGCAAGTTGGGTCCTAATTTTTTAAGAGATACTAACATATATATGTTGTCTGTATTTCTCAGAGTATGTTAACAGTTTTCAAATAAGTCTTTATTCATTGGTTTATAAGCCTTTGAAATGGGAATAAAAATTAATGAGAATGAGCATCTTAACAGCTTTTTTGAGGCTATGTGCCTCATTCTTTTCTGTATAGCAGTTGGTCATGCTGTGTGAGGTTTCAAAACCTGTTCTATCCCTGCTGCTGTAGAGGAAGAATGTGTTTTAAAAAATGATATTGGAAGTTTGGGTACTTGGAAGCACTTTTCAGTGAGAAGAGCACTGTAGTATGAGTCAGAGACTTGGCCATCTTGTTGAATCGCAGAAAATAATTTCTGAGCCTGTAAAGTCAGAAGTTTAGAATGGATGATTTCTGGGTCCTGTGTAGCTATTCATATTCAGTTATTTTCAAAGTACTGAAATGGTGGGCAGCAGGGTGGCTCAGTTGGTTAGGCATCTGCCTCTCGATTTCTGGTCAGGTCTTGATCTTGGGGTCCTGGGATGGAGCCCTGTGTTGGGCTTTGCACTGACTGGGGAGTCTGCTTGAGGCTTCTTTCTCTCCCTCTGTCCTCCCCCTGCTCATGTGCACACCTTTTCTCTTTTTTCTCTCTCAAATAAATAAGTCTTGAGGCGCCTGGGTGGCTCAGTGGGTTAAAGCCTCTGCCTTTGGCTCAGGTCATAATTCCAGGGTCCTGGGATCGAGCCCCACGTTGGGCTCTCTGCTCCTCAGGGAGCCTGCTTCCTCCTCTCTCTCTGCCTGCCTTTCTGCCTACTTGTGATCTCTGTCTGTCAAATAAATGAATAAAATCTTTAAAAAAAATAAATCTTAAAGAAAAGAAAGGTACTGGAATAGCAGTTTTATATATCTACCAGGATTTTATAGTAATCACCTTAGTAGAGAATAAACATGTAATTATATATTTGCAGTTGTGAATGTGCTGTATTCACGTCATTCCTTTTTTCCTGCAATCTGTATGCTTAGAGTAAAGCATTACTCAGGACCTACCTAGTGTGAATGATGTGGCTCTGCTCTTAAATCTGATTTTGTTGTTGTTGTTTGATTAGTACCTGCTTCTTTAGTTTAGGTTTTCAGACTAGCTTCCTGAGTCTGTTTCCCTTGCCTTATACCAGGAAAAGTATACTTTGATACTTGTTATGTCTGAACTTAAAATTATACTCCATATTTGCTTTGTTCCTAGATTGTGCCATAGTAGCTCTCTTTTCCTCTCATTTTCCTTCCACTCTCATTTTTCTGGTTCCACATTAAAAAGTTTGTTCAGTTAGATTGTGATTCTTTTCCTCAAAACACTTTGAAATTGTCTCTGGTACAATACATTTTTAAAAAACCAGGAAAGAATGTGTGTCCTTTTGTTTCCATTTTTATACAAAAGAAACAGATTTTTTTCTATCTATTTTATTTATTTATTTTTTAAAATATTATTTATTTATTTATTTGTCAGAGAGAGAGAGCGCGTGAGCGCACAGGCAGACAGAGTGGCAGGCAGAGGCAGAGGGAGAAGCAGGCTCCCTGCTGAGCAAGGAGCCCGATGGGGGACTCGATCCCAGGATGCTGGGATCATGACCTGAGCCAAAGGCTACTGCTTAACCAACTGAGCCATCCAGGCGTCCCTATTTATATATTTTTAAAAAGATTTTATTTATTTATTTGACAGTGACACAGTGAGAGAGGGAACACAAGCAGTGGGAGTGTAAGAGGGAAAAGCAGGCTTCCCGCTGAGAAGGGAGCCTGATGCAGGACTCTGGGATCATGGGATCATGACCTGAGCCAAAGGCAGACGCTTAAAGACCAAGCCACCCAGATGCCCCAAGGAACAGATTTTAGATTAACAATATTCTTATTTCTAACACTACCATTTTAAGGAAATAAATGAGAAGAGGCTGAAGTGGTTAGAACTGAATAGTTTATTTCTTGTACTTTGATTTTCCAGCCAGTGAATTTACTATGCTTGTTTCTAATTGTTGAGAAGGCAGTTGGACTCAGAGTGGAAAGGTATACATAAATCTTAATAATAGCAAAGCGTAGTTACCATGCATTGTACCCATGAGCCAAAATAAATAGCATAGTGACAATTTTCAAACTGCTGTGTAAGAAAGTTTATTCAGTTACAGAAGTGCTTTAGTCTTGGCTGCCTGGGGATAATGGGACAAGAGGACTGTGAAATGAAGATGAACTATTTAAATGGCTTGTGGAAAGATGGCGTTAGATAATTATTAAGCAAAGAACTTCAAACTCAAGCTGGACTAACTGTTCTTCCTCTGACTTATTGCTTGTTCAGCTATGAAGCTTGAATTACAACTGCAGTATGAATAACTGAAGTTTAAAAGCCTGATTTCTACATTGAATATTTTTAAAAGTCAAATCCTTTCAGCAGGATTTTAGTGGAATTAACCTCTGTGATGATTTTACATTATACCTAGTTTTCATTCGAGTAAAGGAATGTGAGAAAAGGAAACAAAATGGGGCAGTCTTCAGTTTGGTTCTCATTTTTTCTAGGTTAGATTTCTTAGACTAGTAGGGGATAGGAAGAAATGAGTGCATTAAAATAGACTCACCCCCCCACCCAGTTCTTCCTCATTATCTTTTTTTTAACCCAGCTCTAAATTTTCCTAATTAATATTTACAAGTATAGTATCTTTCTGTTTGAATTGATTTGTGACAATAATCAAAGGCCAGACCTCTGGAGCATTTACTCTCCTTTCATTGTCCATGACCCAGCCTTTTAATGATTGTGGGCCTTACTTGAGCAAATTTGCCCATTGTTCCCATCTGTTCCGTTTTTCAGCTTGTCATATTGTAAGAGTTTTATGACTAGGATGCATATCCACCTGGGGTTTTGGATGTGACTACCAAGCTTCAGTGTTTGATTTATATTTGAATCCATGTCTTTAGACATGAAAGGTTAGTGCAAAAGCATGCTTCTCCACTGTCTCCTTTTCATTTTAGCAGCTCTGCCTGATGCCTTTGGAATGTGCTTTAGTTTCTGTCAATTTGATTAAGAGGAGGCAAAGAGAAAATAACGACTAGATGAAAAATGCTTTGTGGTCTGTGTGACACAGATAGGTTGGGGCAAGTTGAGTATGTAGGTGAGCACTGCGATAGTGAAGTTGTGGTAAGATGAGGTGAAGTTTCAGGCTGACCCTCATATTGTCTGCATGGGATCAATCTGGGTCTCTGGGTCCAGGGTCCAGACTTAAGGTTTATAGCAATAGAAACTGGGTGTTTTTAGTTCATTGAGGAATAATTAGTGTCTTGAGAATAGGCTTATGCCAATCGATTTGAAGGGTTATTTATAATCTAGAGCTGTACTGACCAAAATAATAGCCATAATTCGCATGTGGCAATTTAAGTTAATTAGAATTAAATAAGGTTAAAAATTCAGTTGCTTTGTTACTGTAATCACATTTCAAATGCTCCTTTGCCACATGTGGCCAGCAGCTATTGGTCAGTACAGATACAGAGTATTTCCATTATTGCCAAATGGTCTGTTGGACAGCACTGGTCTAGAATGCCAATTTACTAATTAGTAATGGGTTAGTAACCATATTATTATCTTTCTGGTAACTATATTACTTGTGTCTGCTACCCAGGATGTGTTTTTTTAAGGCACCTTGAAAATTAAATTAGTCTTCAGGAGATTGTTATTTCTTAGTGAGCCATGAAGGAGCTAGCCTAAAGGAACTAGAAACTGCCGTGAGTAATTTCAGTTTGGGGGAATCTTAAAAGGACCTTCTCTCTTGAATCTTTTTAGTTACAGGATTACTTGAATATGCTGCCTACACTCTATCTATGGAATGAATAAACACTGACATACTATCATGGTTACAAAATGATCCTTTAAAATTGAGATTAAGGTAACAGGAAATTTTCTCATGACATAATTTTGTGAAGTGGGATTGAGGCTATTTATAGTACTCTTTGACCTGCTGAAACATTTGTCCTTGAAAGAAAATATTTTACATTGAATGGATTACATTGAACGGGTACTAGTCTAGAGACATTAATTAGAGGGGGTTTTTATGTTAAATATGTGCAAAAGTCCTCTTTTTAATGTTTTCATAAAAATTTATTCAATATAAAGGACTTTATTCTAAGATTGTGTTCTTTTGGTGTTTTTGAGTATTAAAATGTCTCGTTTGATAGTAGCACTTAAAAAAATGACTTTACTTGGCAAAATAAAATTCGGGAACATTCATAAGTAAAAATTTTAGTTGACATGCAATATTATATTGGTTTCAGGTGTGCAACATTGTGATTTGACATTTATATGCTTTATGAAATGCTCACCGTGATAAGTGTAGTCACCCAACACTGTTTATTATCCCTCTTTGTCTCCACCACCATCACCTGCTCTATTGAAGGCATACTTCTGTAAGTTGGAGACAAAAAAAAGGTATTACTAAGTCGATGCTGTTGTTACTATTAATGCCATTATGAGTAATAATAATACTAATAATGATAATCACCTTGCATGTATAAAGTGTTTTAATACCTATAAAGCCTTTTAGTGTAGATTGAGGACTAAAATGGAGCAGTAATTAAAATCATGACTTTGAATATGGATTTTCATTTAGATTTCAGTTGTCTCTTGTTGTGATCTTAGATTAGCTACTTAACTTTTTCTAAGCCATGAAATTTTCATCTGTACAATAGTAAGAATAGCTAACATCTACTTTTTTGAGTTATTGTGAAGACTAAATATAAATGAGATAAACTATTTAAAGGATTTGATATTGCTAGACATCACTGAGCACTAACAAATGTTAGCTGTTGTTATTACTTATGTGCTTTCATTTGATTTTATGAGTGTAATGATTGGACTTGTAACATACATTGCTTTTAAACTCCTGAGAAAATGGAAGCTTAGAGAAGCTAAATGATTCATTTAAGGTATCATGCTTGGTAAATTGAACCAGGACCTAAATTCAGGTCTTTAAATTCTTCATGTAAATGTTTTTCTGAAGATAAGTATCTGACTTTTTTTTTTTTTTTTTAAGATTTAAGGCTTGTGAAGGATTTGTTTGTATGGGGAATATGTTTTCTTATCAGGGAGATAAAAATTGAAAGTAGGGGAAAAGGCAGAGGGAGCTTGAAACCACACGTATATACCTGAGGTCCACATGTAGGGCATAATAAATGGTGCCTGGCAACTTAGTAAATAAGGATTTGCCCATGGCCAGTGAGTACCTTTGCAAACATGTGCTATGAATGAAGTTAGAAACAAATTTATTTTGGAACTCGAAAGAGTAAGTGAGGGGAGGAGCAGAGGGAGGGTGGTAAGCAGACTTCACTGAGTGCAGAGCCCCATGTAGAGCTTAATCCTGTGTCCCCAAGATCGTGACCTGAGCCAAAATCAAGAGTCTGATTCTTAACTGACTGAGCCACCCGGGCACCCCGAGTTATAAACAATACTTGTGGCTTTAGTTGTCACCAATGCATAGGTTAAAAGCAATAAATAACAGTCACTCTTAAGATTTCTTTCACCCACAGACGTCAAATGACTAGGGTTTAGGAGGAAAAGAAATGTAACAGTGAAAGAGGGTATGTGTTATTCAAAGAAACAATATGGTAGGAACTTCATGGTACAACTGGATGTGAGAATCCTTTGCTAAAGATAAAAGAGGAAAACAGATGCTGATAAAATTGTGGAAATATTTTAGAGCTGTGGAAGGGAAGGTGTTGGTAGTTTCTTTGTGTGATCACAAAAAATGATGCAGCTAGAAAATTAGTGGCAATGAAGTCTCATTTGTTCAGCCCAGGCTTTTGTCAAATTGCTTGATCACAGGGTAATTTTTTAGAAGGTTAAGGAAACAAAGTATGGCTACTCTAGCACTAAATTATAGCCAGTATGAAGGAACCAGTTGGTGAAAGGGAGAAAATAGGAACTTCGGGAAAAAAACTAAGGATATCACATTATACATCAAGATTGCAGTTATAGCCAAGGAATGGAATAATGGATTGAATTTGGGGTTAGTCTTGGACTCTGAGAAAACAGTTTCAACAAGAGTGGAGAAAGGCAAGCCACTCAGGTGCCCCAGAATATTTATATTTTAAGTATAAATTTTATTTGATTTTGGAAGCATTAAAATCATATGGAAGAAGGGGGTCTATGTGAGATAACCCAATTGAATTTGTTCTATCTTCCTCATCAGAGTGTTCTTCAGCCCAAGGGAGTTAACTAAATAAGTTAAGCGGTAGTTGAACCTCAAGACTGGTGAGAGGAGATAGTGAGAAGGTACACACAGACTGTAGCCTCATTCAGTTTTTCCAGTCCTTGCAAGTTAAATGCCTGGGTTTTAAAATTATGTGTACTGTTAAGTTTTTACATTTTTAAAAAGATTTTATTTGTTTATTTGACAGAGAGCGAGAGAGGGAACACAAGCAGGTGGAGTGGGAGAGGGAAAAGCAGCCTTTCCACTGACCAGGGAAAACTTGGTGCTCCAAGTTTTAAATTTTTTTATAAATTCAACACATAAAATAATGTAATAGACATCTATGTATTCATTGTTAAGATTGAACATTTAACATTTTGCCTTGTTTCACATTATTTTAGAAAAGATTTAAGGGGCACCTGGATGGCTCAGTTGGTTAAGTGTCTGCCTTCAGCTCAGGTCATGAACCCAGGGTCCTGGAGTCGAGCCCTGCGTTAGGGGCAGGGTCCCTGCTCAGTGCGGAGTCTGCTTCTCCCTCCACCTCTCCCCATCTAGCTTGTGCTCTCTCTCAAATAAACAAATAAAATCTTAAAAAATTTAAAAAAATATAGATATTTGTTAAAACTTCCCTCATTTTTTTTGTTTTGTAATTTACATTTTAAACTTAATGTTTTTCTTGAGATTTATCCATGTCAGTATATGCAGTGCTTTGCTTGAGTGCTTTCATTTAAACTACTGTATAGTATTCCATTGGATAAGTAGATTAGTTTATTTGTTCTCCCAGCAATTTCAGTTTTTTGTATTACTTACAGGGCTGAAGTGAATGCTATTTCATATTCTACCTTATGCCCACAAGTGATTTCTTTAGGGTAGAAATTTAGGAGTGAAATTGAGGATTTTCACTTTATCTTAGTCTTTCACATTATTGAAATTGGAACTCAAACCCAGTGTTACTTGCTTATCTGCTCTTGATGTTAGCTATAGAGAACCTATATTGGAAAACTAAGATTGGCAAGTGTTTTGGTTTTTAGAAATATGATTAAAGAAATGAGTTTTATTATACGCTGGACATCATTTCTGGTTATAAATTCTAGGACCCGTTATCAAACTGGTGACTTAAATGTGAACTTTGCATAATGGTATTTTCTGGTTAGGTTTTAGACATCTGAGAAACATGAAATTATCCAAAGAGGTATTTTGAAAAATGAAGGCATTATCTTTTATTTTATACTTTTAAAATTAATAGAACTATCAAAACTGGTGGAAGATTTAAATAGTAATGAGATATATTATAACTGGGTAGAAAGACTGGCCATCAAAACTCCAGATTATAGCTGTCACAGTGGCTCATTGCATAACCAGCTATTTCTGTATTTGTGGATATTTTTCATTGGTAAAGTGATTAGTTGGACTCTGTTATAGGAATCATAAAAATGAAATTATTGTTACTATTATTATTATCATCACAATGAAAAACAAATTAATGAGTATAGTAGAAGTGATGTCATGCTCTCAAAAAATAAGACACCCACTTACATTTTTTGTTTGCCGTAATAATGCATTTTAGTGACAAGAAACCAGGAACAACAACAACAAAAAAAAAAACTCCTGTTTTTTAAATATCTACATTTTGGGGAAGGAAAACAGTGGTCAAAAGTGTTAATGGAGAGATTTGTTACTTTAAAAATGAAAGAACAGGGATGCCTGGGTGGCTCAGTTGGTTGGACGACTGCCTTCGGCTCAGGTCATGATCCTGGAGTCCCGGGATCGAGTCCCGCATCGGACTCCCAGCTCCATGGGGAGTCTGCTTCTCTCTCTGACCTTCTCCTCGTTCATGCTCTCTCTCACTGTCTCTCTCTCAAGTAAATAAATAAAATCTTTAAAAAAAAAAAAAATGAAAGAACAGAATCCTGCTATAAAATTTGAGTTAGGCAGAAGCATCTCACTTTGGTTTATTCCTTCCTCAGATCTTTTGTAAATGACAGTAATAAATAGAATTATGATGACAGCTGCTGAAATTATTCAAGGCTATGAAACTTGTTCAGTGGCACCACTGACATCATCAAAAATTCCTCTTAGCTATAGGTTTTTATATAAATAATAGGTGTAACTTTTATAAACATAGCTTATTTGATTTGATTCTCTCTTGCAATTCTTTTTTGTCATAAAAGAAGGATTTGGGAATCTCTTATACATTTATTCCTAATGATACATGGTAGAATCTTCTTTATCAATCACTTTGGTTTGCTTACTGTTGTCTAATACTGTCAAAGCTTTTAGATTTGTCTTGAAAGCATTGGTAGCAAATAGACTAAATTAGTTTTTGTCAGTGTTAAGATTGAGCCCTAAAAGAATATTGATTGATGTTCTATAAATCTGTTGTCTGTCTTTACAGCTATAGTTTCTTCCAGAAAAATAGGAAGTAACATGCTTTTAAGACTGGATTAATCTCTGAGAAGTTTAACTGAATGAAACTTTTATGATACAAAAGCCACTCTTCCTGAGTAAGATTTACATGTAAAGTTTCAAAGTGAAATTGAAGATTTGTAGCTAAGACTTCATTAATCAGGAGGATAGACACTCCTGTGCTTCCTAAGAATTAAATACATATGCGTATGTAACAAAGACTCTAACACACACACACACACAGCTCCTTTTTTCTTCTTAGTAGTTTAAGTGAATTTTTAAATACAACTATATTTGGTCTTGAATTATAAATTACTGTATAGCTTGTATTTAATTTGATACAAATAGGACTCATTGTCTTACATTTATTGAAGAATTATACATTTTAACAATAGAAATTTATGAGCCATAGTGCATCATGTGAATGCATTAGCTGACCTATAATGCTATTCTGTTCAATGAATATTTATTAATTTTGCTCAATTCCTGTCTAGGCTCAGGGAAGTGTTATATTTGAAAGAGTTATGTTTTGGCCTTTAACTTGAGGGAATTTAGAGGAAGAAGATAATGAAATAGTTGAATTAAACAGCACTTACATAGTCATGCTGGAGAAAAATAGTCTTGTGTGTGGTAGTAGCAAGTACTTTTATTGGTCAATATTCTCACATACGTTTCAAGAGAGAAATTTTGGACTTTCACATAGGCTTTGTGAATCTGAAAGTTCTCTTTCTGGTGACAGGTGGACTTGGTTTTTTTCATTTAATATTCCAGCAGCTGGAAAAAAAAATACAACTTTGCCATTTTTTCCCCCCTTAGTTTCCCTAAGAGAGTATATATATATCTGGCCCAAGCATCATGTATTCTATAGCTACTTTTTTGAAAGGAAAATCCATTTATCATGTAACTCTCCTCTTAAGGTTTCTTGACATGAGTAAGGTTTGATACATAAAGCCTATAAATCCCTCTATATAAGAGCTTTTAGTAACCACATATTAAAAAATGGTAGTTTTAAATTTATACAGTTTTTTAGTTGGCCCTAGTTGAAAGGCTTTTGGAAGAAACAATTTGAGAGAGAAAATTATATTGGTGCCTGGTTTCCATTTTAGTAGCTCAAATTAATCAGATAGGTATTTTTTGAGTTTTTATTATGAGGTGAAATAACTTCATATAGCATCTTTTTTTTCCTAATTTTTATTTTTATTAACATATAATGTATTAGCCCCAGGGGTGCAGGTCTGTGAATCATCAGGCTTACACATTTCATAGCACTCAACAGCACATACCCTCCCCAATGTCCATAACCCCAAAACCCTCTCCCTCCCCCCCTCCCCCCGGCAACCCTCAATTTGTTTTGTGAGATTACGAGTCTCTTATGGTTTTTCTCCCTCTTGATCCCATCTTGTTTCATTTTTTTTTCCTTTCCTACTCCCAATGACCCCCCTCCCTGCTTCTCAAATTCCTTATATCAGAGAGATCATATGATAATTTTCTTTCTCTGATTGGCTTATTTTGCTCAGTGTAATACCCTCTAGTTCCATCCATGTTGTTGCAAATGGCAAGATTTCATTTCTTTTGATGGCTGCATAGTATTCCATTGTATATATATACCACATCTTCTTTTTTTTTTTTTTTTTTTTTTTTTTTTTTTTTTTAAAGATTTTATTTATTTATTTGACAGAGAGAAATCACAAGTAGATGGAGAGGCAGGCAGAGAGAGAGAGAGGGAAGCAGGCTCCCTGCTGAGCAGAGAGCCCGATGCGGGACTCGATCCCAGGACCCTGAGATCATGACCTGAGCCGAAGGCAGCGGCTTAATCCACTGAGCCACCCAGGCGCCCCTATACCACATCTTCTTTATCCATTCATCTGTTGATGGACATCTTGGTTCCTTCCATAGTTTGGCTATTGTGGACATTGTTGCTATAAACATTTGGGTGCATGTGCCCCTTTGGATCCCTGCATTTGTATCTTTAGGGTAAATATCCAGTAGTGCGATTGCTGGGTCCTAGGGTAGCTCTATTTTCAACTTTTTGAGGAACTTCATGCTGTTTTCCAGAGTGGCTGCACCAGCTTGCATTCCCACCAATAGTGTAGGAGGGTTCCCCTTTCTCCGCATCCTCACCAGCATCTGTCATTTCCTGACTTGTTAATTTTAGCCATTCTGATTGGTGTGAGGTGGTATCTCATTGTGGTTTTGATTTGTATTTCCCTGATGCCGAATGATGTGGAGCACTTTTTCATGTGTCTTGGCCATTTAGATGTCTTCTTTGCAGAAATGTCTGTTCATGTTCTCTGCCCGTTTTTTGATTGGATTATTTCTACTTTGGGTGTTGAGTTTGATAAGTTCTTTATAGATTCGGGATACTAGTTCTTTATCTGATGCATCCTTTGCAAATACCTTCTCCCATTCTGTCAGTTGTCTCTTGTTTTTGTTGGCTCTTTCCTTTGCTGTGCAAAAGCTTTTTATTTTGATGAAGTCCCAATAGTTCATTTTGCCCTTGCTTGTCTTACCTTTGGCGATGTTTTTAGGAAGAAATTGCTGTGGCTGAGGTCGAAGATGTTGCTGCCTGTGTTCTCCAGGATTTTGATGGATTCCTTTCTCACATTGAGGTCTTTCATCTATTTTGAGTCTATTTTTGTGTGCAGTGTAAGGAAATGGTCCAGTTTCATTTTTCTGCATGTGCCTGTCCAGTTTTCCCAACACCATTGGTTGGAGAGACTGTCTTTTTTCCATTGGATATTCTTTCCTGCTTTGTCAACCATAGAGTTGAGGGTCTAATTCTGGGCTCTCTGTTCTGTTCCACTGATGCATGTGTATGGTTTTTGTGCCAGTACCATACTGTCTTGATGATGACAGCTTTGTAATAGAGCCTGAAGTCTGGAATTGCGATGCCACCAACTTTGGCTTTCTTTTCTTTTCTTTTTCTTTCTTTTTTTTTTTTTTTTAGAGATTTTATTTATTTATTTGACAGACAGAGATCACAAGTAGGCAGAGAGGCAGGCAGAGAGAGAGGAGGAAGCAGGCTCTCTGCTGAGCAGAGAGCCCGATGCGGGGCTCCATCCCAGGACCCTGAGATCATGACCTGAGCTGAAGGCAGAGGCTTTAACCCACTGAGCCACCCAGGTGCCCCCAACATTGGCTTTCTTTTTCAAGATTCCTCTGGCTATTCGAGGTCTTTTCTGGTTTAGTATAAATTTTAGGATTATTTGTTCCATTTCTTTGAAAAAAAAAATTGATCTGATTTTGATAGGGATTGCATTAAACATGTATATTGCTTTAGGTAGCATAGACCTTTTCACAATATTTGTTCTTCCAATCCATGAGCAGTTTTCCATTTCTTTGTGTCCTCCTCAGTTTCTTCCATGAGTATTTTATAGCTTTCTGAGTACAGATACTTTGCCTCTTTAGTTAGGTTTATTCCTAGGTATCCTATAGTTTTGGGTGTAATTATAAATGGGATACTTAATTTCTCTTTTTTATCTCTTGTTATTAGTGTATAGAAATGCAACTGATTTCTGTGCATTGATTTTATATCCTGACACTTTACTGAATTCCTGTATAAGTTCTAGCAGATTTGGAGTGGAGTCTTTTGGGTTTTCCACATAAATTATTATATCGTCTACAAAGAGTGATAGTTTGACTTCTGTGCCTGTTTGGATGCCTTTAATTT